>NC_084612.1:3196149-3278846 GCF_033978795.1 Nerophis ophidion
GAAAGTCGCAATAGATTTCATGGTAAAATTGTGAAATTTACTGTGGTTTTTACAGCATTTTTCTCTAAATGGAAAAAAAACAGCACTTTTTTTATTGTAATAAACTGTGGTGCCGTTTTGGCATTTACAATAATACACCGGAAAATCTACAGTTAAAAAACAAAAAAACAAACAAACTGGCAGCTCAAGTACTAAAATTTTACTGTAAAATTGCAGTTTTTTATATATATACCAACCAGTATAGCTCGGTTGGTAGAGCGGCCGTGCCAGCAACTTAAGGGTTGCAGGATCGATCCCCGCTTCCGCCATCCTAGTCACTGCCGTTGTGTCCTTGGGCAAGACACTTTACCCACCTGCTCCCAGTGCCACCCACACTGGTTTCAATGTAACTTAGATATTGGGTTTCACTATGTAAAGTGCTTTGAGTCACTAGAGAAAAAGCGCTATATAATTACATGTATAATATAAAACAAACAAACACAATTTTAAGAGTCTCGGAAAGCTGGCGTGCACAAGTGATGTGCACGCCAGCTTTCTGAGGGATCGCTTGTGCACGCCAGTTTTCCGAGACTCTGTATTTAGTTAGTGCAGGCAGCATGAAGCAGGGCTTTTATTGTGAAGATAGGAAATGTGCAGTCGGCCTTTAGAGTTTTGACGGAAGGTACGGTTAATATATACTATTAACATCAACATGTAAGTGTGAAAAAAACATGATTTGTATATTTTCAGGATGTACTTGTTCTATTTTTAAACAAAGAAAACAATCTGACGTTGTCTTCATTTTTAAGTTATCGTGCTGTGGTTTTACCAGTCCGGTCCACTTGAGAGGAGATTTTTCTCTGTGTGCCCCCCGATCTAAAATGAGTTTTACACCCCTGATATATACTATTAACCGCAACATGTAAGTGTAAAAAAAACATGATGATTTTTACATTTTCAGAATGTACTTGTTCTATTTTTAAACAAAGAAAACAATCTGAAGTTTTCTTTATTTTTAAGTTATCGTGCCGTAGTTTTACCAGTCTGGCCCAATTGAGAGGAGATTTTTTTCCGTGTGCCCCCCGATTTAAAATGAGTTTGACACCCCTGATATATACTATTAACCACAACATGTAAGTGTGAAAAAAACATTATGATTTGTACATTTTCAGAATGTACTTGTTCTATTTTTAAACAAAGAAAACAATCTGAAGTTTTCTTTATTTTTAAGTTATCGTGCCGTGGTTTTACAAGTCCGGCCCTCTTGAGAGGAGATTTTTCTCTCTGTGCCCACCCGATCTAAAATGAGTTTTACACCCCTGATATATACTATTAACCGCAACAAGTAAGTGTAAAAAAAACATGATGAGTTGTACTTTTTCAGAATGTCCTTGTTCTATTTTTAAACAAAGAAAACAATCTGAAGTTTTCTTTATTTTTAAGTTATCGTGCCGTGGTTTTACCATTCTGGTCCACTTGAGAGGAGATTTTTTTCCGTGTGCCCCCCGATTTAAAATGAGTTTGACACCCCTGATATATACTATTAACCGCAACACGTAAGTGTGAAAAAAACATGATGATTTGTACATTTTCAGAATGTACCTGTTCTATTTTTAAACAAATAAAACAATCTAAAGTTGTCTTTATTTTTAAGTTATCGTGCCGTGGTTTTACAAGTCCGGCCCTCTTGAGAGGAGATTTTTCTCCGTGTGCCCCCCGATTTAAAATGAGTTTGACACCCCTGATATATACTATTAACCACAACATGTAAGTGTGAAAAAAACATTATGATTTGTACATTTTCAGAATGTACTTGTTCTATTTTTAAACAAAGAAAACAATCTGAAGTTTTCTTTATTTTTAAGTTATCGTGCCGTGGTTTTACCAGTCCGGCCCACTAGAGAGGAGCTTTTTCTGCGTGTGCCCCCCGATCTAAAATGAGTTTTACACCCCTGATATATACTATTAACCGCAACATGTAAGTGTAAAAAAAAAAAAACCCTACATTATGAGTTGTACATTTTCAGAATGTCCTTCTATTTTTTAACAAAGAAAACAATCTGAAGTTTTCTTTATTTTTAAGTTATCGTGCCGTGGTTTTACCAGTCCGGCCCACTAGAGAGGAGCTTTTTCTGCGTGTGTCCCCCGATCTAAAATGAGTTTGACACCCCTGATGTATACTATTAACCACAACATATAAGTGTAAAAAACAACAACCCTACAACATTATGAGTTGTACATTTTCAGAATGTGCTTGTTCTATTTTTGAACAAAGAAAACAATCTGACGTTGTCTTCATTTTTAAGTTATCGTGCCGTGGTTTTACAAGTCCGGCCCACTTGAGAGGAGATTTTTCTCTCTGTGCCCCCCCTATCTAAAATGAGTTTGACACCCCTGATATATACTATTAACCACAACATGTAAGTGTAAAAAAAATAAAAAAAATCCTACAATATTATGAGTTGTACATTTTCAGAATGTCCTTGTTCTATTTTGAAACAAAGACCTGAAGTTGTGTTTATTTTTAAGTTATCGTTCCGTGATTTTACCAATGGAGTAGATTTTTCTCCATGTGGCCCCCGATCTAAAATGACCCCTGAATTAGACCAAAGACCAATGTCCACTGCAGAGGACGCGTGAGTGAAGATCGGGCTCACAAATAGGCAATATGGTTTTTGATTGATTGAAACTTTTATTAGTAGATTGCACAGTTCAGTACATATTCCCTACAATTGACCACTAAATGGTAACACCCGATCAGGTTTGTCAACTTGTTTAAGTCGGGGTCCACGTTAATCATGCAGTGTAATTACAGGAGTTTTAGAAAAAAGCTGAGGTACTTAAAACATTTTCATATTAACTAATTTTGCTGGGCAGATATGGGCGTGGCAACCCTCCCCCCCCCCGCTGGGGCAGGTCTTGATTAGCCAGCCATCTGGTGGACACAAGGACATCTCAGGTTTTCCCAGCTCCAATAAATGGGATGAGAAAACCCGAGGAGGCTTCCCTCCCTTGCTTAGATCATTCATTTGACACCCTGTGACTTCTCCCTTTTTTTTTTTTTTTTTTTTTTTTTTTAAATAAAGCGCAACAGGAGGTTAACCACAAGAGAGGAATTCTCTTTTAACTGCACTTTGGCGACATACATAAATTCCCCCAATGATTCCCAGTGGCTAAGTGTCTGGAAGCTGCAAAAAATATGACTCTTTGTAGAGCCGTGCCTCAAATTCTTTTGCGTAATGTTTGGCGTTTATTGACACGGGCTGTAATTAAAGAGACTAGACAAGTGGTTTTGACTGCAGCCCAGTCCAATGAAGGACACTTTCATTTTGTATCTCGAGGCCGTGCATGTAAAATAGCCCGCTTTGACTACGCACACACATTTGCCTGCCAAAATACTGTGCCTTCTTTGAGAGGACATTTACAAAGTGCATAATCCTTGCATGGCAGCTCCCTCCATCAGTGTGTGAATGTGTGTGTGAATGGGTAAATGTGGAAGTAGTGTCAAAGCGCTTTGTGTACCTTGAAGGTAGAAAAGCGCTATACAAGTACAACCCATTTATCATTTATATACGACTCATATTTGACACACGCAGCTACGGTATATTAATAAAACATAGATGCTTACTGTTTTTTTTTCGCATATTCAATAGCATATTCAATAGCTTGGACCTTAAATTTTAATCTTCTTCCCTTTTATGCGTTTTCAAATGATTGAAATCAGCCTCCTCCATTTTGAAAATGATGACAGGTGAAGTGGCGTGCACAAGTGATGTGCACGCCAGCTTTCTGAGGGATCGCTTGTGCACGCCAGTTTTCCCAGACTCTGTATTTAGTTAGCGCAGGCAGCATGAAGCAGGGCTTTTATTGTGAAGATAGGAAATGTGCAGTCGGCCTTTAGAGTTTTGACGGAAGGTACGGCGCGAGAGTCTGTTGAAATAAAAAGTGTTTCTCGCCTTCCTCTCGGTCATATTTTCATAATAATGATCTTGCAGCAGCCAGCGTCATCTCACAAGACCCTCCGGTACCGTGAATGTCATTTAAGTGACGTCTTGGTGAAGATTGATGATCACTAATTTTTAGGTCCATTTTTTTTTTAAAAGCCTGGCTGGAGATCAACTGACACACCCCCCGCGGTCGACTGGTAGCTCGCGATCGACGTAATGGGCACCCCTGGCCTAGATGATGCTACATATGTAAAACAAACTACATGATTTACAAAGTGCATAATCCGATCTGGGACAAAAGGGGAAAACCTGGTAAGCACGAGAAAAGCTTTTTTCTGTGTCGGGCATGCATTTGACCTGCTCAGTGGACTAGTGGTTAGAGTGTCCGCCCTGAAATCGGTAGGTCGTGAGTTCAAACCCCGGCTGAGTCATACCAAAGACTATAAAAATGAGACCCATTACCTCCCTGCTTGGCAGTCAGCATCAAGAGTTGGAATTGGGGGTTAAATAACCCCCCCCCCAAAAAAAAAAGATTCCCGGGCGTGGCACTATTGCTGCCCACTGCTCCCCTCACCTCCCAGGGGGTGGACAAGGGTGATGGGTCAAATGCAGAGGACACATTTCACCACACCATTCTGAAACCTTAGCCATTCCTTTACCACTTTTGACATGTGTTTGGGGTCATTGTCCTGTTGGAACACCCAACTTCGCCCAAGACCCAACTTCCGGGCTGATGATTTTAGGTTGTCCTGAAGAATTTGGAGGAGAGTACGAGAGAAAGAAGGTGCGAATCCGGTAGCAAATGAAAGAAGAATTAATTCCCAAGAAAAAAAGCAGGGGGTCCATCGTCTGGCGGTGGTTCGGCTTCAAGCGGGAATATGTCGAACAGACAACTGTAATTTGTCAAATGTGGGGCACAAGCTTTGCTACCAAAAGTAGCATTACTGCTAATATGTAGCATCAGTTGAGAAGTCACCTGCTAATAACTGTTTAATAGATACAGTTTTAGTCAATTGACTTAGTTGTGATTTCCTTCTCTGCATGAAAGTTTAAAATGAGCATATATTAGTGCAGTATGAAGAAGAATATTTAATGTAGAGACATAGAATCATCATACTGCTGTGATTATATGTATCAAGTGTTCATTCAAGGCTAAGGCAAAATATCGAGATATATATCGTGTATCGCGATATAGCCTAAAAATATCTAGATATTTTAAAAAACCTATATCGCCCAGCCCTAATTGAGATATTTATTTATATATATATATATATATATATATATATATATATATGTATATGTATATATATATATATATATATATATAATATGTATGTATGTATGTATGTATGTATGTCTTGATTGGATTATCCAGAGAATAGTGCTCGATACCGTGGTAGAGCGCAATATGTAGGTGTGGGAAAAATCACAAGACTACTTCATCTCTACAGAACTGTTTCATGAGGGGTTCCCTCAATCATCAGGAGATTCTATTTCATCTCTACAGTTCTGTAAAGATGAAATAGTCTTGTGATTTTTCCCACACCTTCACACACATACATATATATATATATACATATATATATATATATATATATATATATATTAGGGGTGTAACGGTACACAAAAATTGCGATTCGGTACGTACCTCGGTTCAGAGTTCACGGTTCGGTTCATTTTCGGTACAGTAAGAACAAAATATAATTTTTTTGGTTATTTATTTACCAAATTTGTAAGCAATGGCATAACATACATATAGTACACACAGGGTCCATTGCCAGGGTTTATCTGGTCAACATATATAAAATAAAAACAAAATAATATAAGGCTCGGAATGGTTTCTTAAATAAACCTTTCTACATATTAAGTGCTTCTTTTGATTGATCGAGACTTTTAGTAGTAGATTGCACACTACCGTACATATTCTGTACAATTGACCACTAATTGGTAACACCCAAATAAGTTTTTCAACATGTTTAAGTCGGGGTCCACGTTAATCAACATTAACCTGCCTCAAGTTGTTGCTTGGATTAAATAAAATGACAAAACTTTTCTTCTACATATAAAAAGTGCAACATCAAACAGTTTCAATTCAATTCAGCCTCAGATTAACTTTTCTTCCCACCCCAGCCTGGCTAACTCGGCAGTAAGAGGATATATGGGCTCATTGTTCTTCCACCATAGAAGTGGGTCAAAATCTAGTTTTTAATGCAATATGGAATTAAATCTGTTGCTATAAAAACATTTGTTATTGCTTTAGTCCTGCCTGACTTGACAAGGAGAGGCTTCTTGAATGCGGTGGTGGAGTTTCAAATGGGTTAGCGTGTGTTATGAGAGTAGAGTAGAGTAGAGTAGAGTAGAGTAGAGTAGAGTGTGTGTGTGTGTGAGTGTGTGTCCCTTAAATATGTGACATTTCTGAGCTGAGTGTGTGGGGGAGCGAGGTGAGTGCGGGGGTGGCTTGTGTTTTGTTGGATTGGCGGTGTGCAAGACCTCAATGAAGCCACTATTGCAACTAATCGCCGGACTCTTCATTTACCCTGGAGTCCGGAGCTGTGGAGACCCACTGCCGGGTAGAGCGAAGGGTGTTGCCCCCGGGAATACATCAGCCCTGGAGGAGTGTCTTCCCTGCGCTCCTCGACTACGGTCTGGGAGCCGGAAGCAGGAAAGGTGCAACACATGTTTGACGTGTTGTCAGAAGCAGCTGCTGAACGATCTTGGCAAACCTCCGTCCTCCATTGTTGTATCGCAAAGCCAAAATGTTCCCAAACGGGAGATGTTAACGAGGCAGGAGGGTCTTCCAGCTCTGGCTTTTACATGTTGTCCAAGCCCGTTCGCTGCTAGCATGTGTACCCGTTCGGTACACCTCCAAACCGAACCAAAGCTCCCGTACCGAAATGGTTCAATATAAATACACATATTGTTACACCCCTAATGTATATACCGTATTTCCTTGAATTGCCGCGGGGCGCTAATTAATTTAAAACCTCTTCTCACTCCGGCGCTTACCAAAGGCATGCGGTAAAGGCAAGCATGCGCTAATTATTTTAAAACCTCTTATCAAAGGCATGCGATAAATTTAGGCCTGCGCTTAAAAATTTGAGTGTGATGTAAGGATACCATCATGAAAAGCACATTTAATAAAAAAACTTTATTATGGTCTTACCTTTACTTATAAATGAAGTCCATTTGCAGCTCCTTCTGAACAAAAGCATCGATAACTAGTTTGTAGAAGTGAATTATATTTTTAAGTTTTCCTTATCTTTCTTCAGTTTTAAAAGTCTCTCTGTCTCGATGGAGATCTTCCTTTATTACCTCCTGCTTTGATTGAAAGTTCAGTTTAGAAATTGTTTTATTTTAGATATGTAATCCTCCATGTTAAAAGTGCAAGCGAGAGGAAAAAATAAACACACTCTACTCATTCTTGCTGCTTGTTGTCACTTCTTCTGCAGCCGAGTAGTCTCAAGAAGGATCACTAGCGCCCTCTACCACCAGGAGGCGGGAGTTATTTAATGACTCATATTTGACACACGCAGCTACGGTATATTAATAAAACATAGCTGCTTACTGTTCTTTTTAGCATATTCAATAGCTTGGACCTTAAATCCTACTGAATAACTCCTAATCTTCTCTTTATGCGATTTCAAATTATTGAAATCAGCCTCCTCCATTTTGGAAATGATGACAGGTGAGGTGTCACTCGTGACGTGATGAGTTTGACCTGGCGGAAATTTTAGGCATATGCTAATTATTTTGCGAAACGAGTTTGACCCAACGGAAATTCTAGACATGCGCTAATAAAAAATAATATTTTGCGGAACGAGTTTGACCCGGCGTTAATCCTGAGCCGGCTGGAATACTAAGCATGCGCTAATTATTTTGCGAAACGAGTTCGACCCGGCAGTAATTCTAGCCAGGCGCATACTATATACCCGACCGCAATTCAAGGAAATATGGTATATCGAGTTTAAGTAAAAATATTTCGAGATATAGATCTTCGTCCATATCGCCCAGCCCTAGTTACAGTGTTAATTTTGTTGACGAAAATTTTTCGTCATATTTATCGTCAACGACCTTTTTTTCTGACTAAAACGAGACAATAACTAAATAAGATTTTTTTTACGTAGACTAAGACGATGACGAAGTGTATTGACATATTCGTCAACGAATAAAAACGAGACGAAAATGTCTGCCAGAGACGAGATCTAATCGGAACTCATTTCGTTAGGAAGAGGCGGGAGGAGTTGGGAAGAGAACCAATCAGAGCGACGTGGTAAGGAAGTTACGTAAACGTAGTTTGCGTTTGAGACTGACCCGGAAGACAACATGTCAACGCCGGGGAGGAAGAGGAGAGAGGACATCTGGGGAAATTTTATATTTGACGTCAAAGATAACAAGACGCAGTGTAAGAAATGCAGCGAGAGGATTACGGGGAAAAACACAACAAACTTGAAGCGACATTTACAGTCCAATCACCCTGAAATCCACACACAGGTAAGCATTTTCCACAACATACAACTCACTCGACGTTATCCCGTTTATTACACGGCTTACTCGTGAAATACTAAATTTGAGACATAATTTTCTTCAAAATACGACTTGTATCGGTGATTATTCTGCTGTTTTGCTTTGACTTTCAGAAATTGAAGGGAAAGTTTACATATTACCCTTTAGTCGACTAAATCTACTGTAGTTTTGGTCGACTATAATCTTATGATATTTCGTCAACTGAAACTAAAACAATTTAAATAAATAAATCATGACTAAATCTGCCTTATTGTGGCGGTCCGCTCCCTGTATGATCAGAGCCAGGGCTTGGTCCGCATTGCCGGCAGTAAGTCGAACACATTTCCAGTGAGGGTTGGACTCTGCCAAGGCTGTCCTTTGTCACCGATTCTGTTCATAACTTTTATGGACAGAATTTCTAGGCGCAGCAAAGGCGTTGAGGGGTTCCGGTTTGGTGACCGCAGGATTAGGTCTCTGCTTTTTGCAGATGATGTGGTCCTGATGGCTTCATCTGGCCGGGATCTTCAGCTCTCACTGGATCGGTTTGCAGCCGAGTGTGAAGCGACCGGAATGAGAATCAGCACCTCCAAGTCAGAGTCCATGGTTCTCGCCCGGAAAAGGGTGAAGTGCCATCTACGGGTTTGGGAGTAGACCCTGCCCCAAGTGGAGGAGTTCAAGTACCTCGGAGTCTCTTTCACGAGTGAGGGAAGAGTGGATCGTGAGATCGACAGGCGGATCGGTGCGGCGTCTTCAGTAATGCGGACGTTGTACCGATCCGTTGTGGTGAAGAAGGAGCTGAGCCGGAAGGCAAAGCTCCTAATTTACCGGTCGATCTACGTTCCCATCCTCACCTATGGTCATGAGCTTTGGGTCATGACCGAAAGGATAAGATCACGGGTACAAGCGGCAGAAATGAGTTTCCTCCGCCGGGTGGCGGGACTCTCATTTAGAGATAGGGTGAGAAGCTCTGCCATCCGGGAGGAACTCAAAGTAAAGCCGCTGCTCCTTCACATCGAGAGGAGCCAGATGAGGTGGTTCGGGCATCTGGTCAGGATGCCGCCCGAACGCCTCCCTAGGGAGGTGTTTAGGGCACGTCCAACCGGTAGGAGGCCACGGGGAAGACCCAGGACACGTTGGGAAGACTATGTCTCCCGGCTGGCCTGGGAACGCCTCGGGATCCCCCGGGAAGAGCTAGACGAAGTGGCTGGGGAGAGGGAAGTCTGGGTTTCTCTGCTTAGGCTGTTGCCCCCGCGACCCGACCTCGGATAAGCGGAAGAAGATGGATGGATGACTAAAACTAAATTACATTTTAGTCAAAAGACTATGACTAAGACTAAATCCAATTTTGCTGTCAAAATTAACACTGGTTACAAATAAGAATCGCGATTCATTCGAAAATCAATTGATTCATTGACACCCATACTCAAATTGGACCAACTATCTGTATAGTCTCATTTTTTTTTTCTATTCACACCAAGCTAAAACGTTCTTTATTATTGTGTAGACGTGGCGTCAGTATGCCGGCCCGTGTCCCAGGTCACATTACAGATGAAGAAGGCTGCTCAAAGACTTCAAATAAAGACATAAATAAATTAGGCTTAAAGATGAGTCACGCTGGGCACTATCCAATTCTCCCCAAGCATGTGCTTCCTATTGTTGTGGTCCCTCTTTCAAGGTCTCGCTATCTTTTGACCGTTTGACCGTCCAGTAGAGATGTAGTGGCCCCGTCGGCCCCTGGGGGAAAGAGGAGGGGCGGGGGGATGAGCTCCAGATGCGTGACGGGTCCGACCGGGGGTCCCTGGGGTGTATTGGCCTGTCAGAGGTGGAATGCCCCCCCGCGCACTTAACGCTGGCTGAGGAGAACCAGATACCTCCCGGCTCCGAGGATGAGAGGAATCGCCGCCTTATCGATTAGCTTCCAGTGAAAGCTGTGAATTGTGCTTATGGCTGGAACATTTGATACGGCGGATAAGTCACAACACCGTGGCTCCGACTGGCGGTGACCTCGTCTCCTGACAAAGGAGTCATTTAGCCATCTGACTTAGGACGGGCGTGGCGTGACCTCTGTCGCCTCACGCGTAATTAGATGTGATGTGTCTTCATTGCATTTGTTGATTGAGAAGGTATCGGCTTCCCCGAGCTGTCAGTGTAATGAGACTGTGTATGGATGCCTATCAGCTTGGTGCCAGGTCCCCCGCTCGCCATTAGCACGGGGGTGAAGTCGGCGCTTTCCCTTTTTGAAAGAGGTGAGATATGCCCGGTATTTTTAGCCGACGCTACTAATGGCTGCTTTGACCTGAATATAACAGCCTAGCCTTCATTGGCTTTCCAAATATTAGTCCTACGTCTAACTTTGCCGTGAATGGTACTTTTTTTTTCTTAAATAGTATTTTGGCTGATGTTTTTTTCTGGTTATGTGGAAGTACTGTATATGTTTGTATGCAGTAACCATAGAGACAGACAACCTTGCTGCCCCTGTAGCAGGGTTCAATGGGTTCAATGGGTTGGAGGTGAACAGGCCAGAAATTCTTCTTTGTTTAAAAAAAACGGTTATACTTTAGTATGGGGAATATATTCTAAGCCAGTGGTTCTCAAAAGGGGGTACTTGAAGGTATGCCAAGGGGTACGTGAGATTTTTAAAAAATGTTCTAAAAATAGCAACAATTCAAAAATCCTTTATCAATACCGTATTTCCTAATTAATTTAAAACCTCTTCTCACGCCTGTGCTTACCAAAGGCATGCAGTAAAAGTAGGCATGCGCTATCCTTTTTTTTTTCTTTCTATTTTCTACCGCTTATTCCCTTACGGGGTTGCGGGGGGCGCTGGCGCCTATCTCAGCTACAATCGGGCGGAAGGCGGGGTACACCCTGGACAAGTCGCCACCTCATCGCCAACACAGATAGACAGACAACATTAAATGGGTTGTACTTGTATAGCGCTTTTCTACCTTCAAGGTACTCAAAGCGCTTTGACACTACTTCCACATTTACCCATTCACACACACATTCACACACTGATGGAGGGAGCTGCCATGCAAGGCGCTAACCAGCACCCATCAGGAGCAAGGGTGAAGTGTCTTGCTCAGGACACAACGGACGTGACGAGGTTGGTTCTAGGTGGGATTTGAACCAGTGACCCTCGGGTTGCGCACGGCCACTCTCCCACTGCGCCACGCCGTCACATTCACACTCACATTCACACACTAGGGCCAATTTTTAGTGTTGCCAATCAACCTATCCCCAGGTGCATGTCTTTGGAAGTGGGAAGAAGCCGGAGTACCCGGAGGGAACCCACGCACTCACGGGGAGAACATGCAAACTCCACATAGAAAGATCCCGAGCCTGGATTTGAACCCATGACTGCAGGAACTTCGTATTGTGAGGCAGACGCACTAACCCCTCTGCCACCGTGAGGCATGCGCTAATTAATTTAAAACCTCTTCTCACTCTGGCACTTACCAAAGGCATGCATTAAAAATTTGAGTGTGATGTCAGCTCGGACCGTAAAGGGGAACATGATCACAATTTCAAAAGGGTTAAAAACAATAAATACAGTTCCCGGTGGCTTGTTTTATTTTTCGAAGTTTTTTTTCAACATTTTACACCTCCCGGAAAATCCCTAAAAAGCTTTTCGCTATTTGCGATGCGACTGTCCATTTCCCTGTGACGTCATACAGGGCTGCCAATACAAACAACATGGCGGTTAAAACAACACCTCCAGGCAACTTCAACACTTTACTAATACCCTCCTCCATTCACATCCCATCTCCCCGGATTATAAACAACTCAAATGTACTTTTAATGTATATACTTGTTCTTATGCTATGTGAACTCACTATGTTCTCTGCTGGCTGTACATATCCTACTAAATAAGACCTACACTGTTTCAATGTCCACATTTCTCTGTCGATGCAATTGTTGATGACTGAAGTTCTGATATCAACCAAAGCTCCTCATCCCACCCCCCGCATTGTAAATAATGTAAACAATTCAATGTACATACTATGATGATTAACTTGTGTGATGACTGTATTATGTTGATAGTATATATTTGTATCATGAATTGATTAACGTGGACCCCGACTTGAACAAGTTGAAAAACTTATTCGGGTGTTACCATTTAGTGGTCAATTGTACGGAATATGTACTGTACTGTGCAATCTACTAATAAAAGTATCAATCAATCAATCAATACCACAACAAGATATAGCGACATTAGCTCGGATTCAGACTCAGATTTCCTAGGCTTAAGCGATTCAACAGATTACGCATGTATTGAAACAGATGGTTGGAGTATGGAGGCAGATAGCGAAAACGAAATTGAAGAAGAAATTGAGCGAATAGCTATTGACGCTATTCAACCATAGCATGGGTGTACCTAATGAAGTGGCCCATAGCATGGCTGCCTTATTAGCATCGCCGGTAAAATGTGCAGACCAAACGATCAGGACTTTCGCATCTTGTGACACTGGAGCAACTTAAATCCGTCGATTGGTAAGTGTTTGTTTCGCATTAAATGTGGGTTTCTAGTTTCAAATGTACATACAGCTAGCGTAAATAGCATGTTAGCATTGATTAGCGTAGCATGTTAGCATTGATTAGCTGGCAGTCATGGTGCGACCAAATATGTTTGATTAGCACATAAGTCAACAACATCAACAAAACTCACCTTTGTGATTTCGTTGACTTAATCGTTGCAAATGCATCTGCAGGTTATCCATACATCTCTGTGCCATGTCTGTCTTAGCATCGCCGGTCAAATGTGGAGACACTCTGGTACATTCAATGGGGGTCTGGCGGCAGATTTCCTGCCAGTGGTGCAACTTGAATCCCTCCCTGTTAGTGTTGTTACACCCTCCGACAACACACCGACGAGGCATGATGTCTCCAAGGTTCCAAAAAATAGTCTAAAAAACGGACAATAACAGAGCTGAGACCCGGTGTTTGTAATGTGAAAATGAAAATGGCGGGTGTGTTACCTCGGTGACGTCACGTTCTGACGTCATCGCTAAAAGACCGATAAACAAAAAGACGTTTAATTTGCCAAAATTCACCCATTTAGAATTCGGAAATCGGTTAAAAGAATATATGGTCTTTTTTCTGCAACATCAAGGTATATATTGACGCTTGCATAGGTTCGGTGATAATGTTCCCCTTTAAATCCTACTGAATAGCTCTTAATCTTCTTCCTTTTATACGAATATAAATTACTGGTATTAAAATCAGCCTCCTCCATTTTGAAAAGGATGACAGGGGAAGTGTCACTCGTGACGTCACAAGTTTGACCAGGCGGTAATACTAAGCATGCAATAATTATTTTGCGAAGCGAGTTTGACCCGGCAGTAATTCAAGGCAGGCGCATACTACATGCCCTGCAGCAATTCAAGGAAATACGGTATATTTATTGAATAATAGTTCAACAAAATATAAATGTAAGATCATAAACTGTGAAAAGAAATGCAACAATGCAATAGTCAGTGTTGACAGCCATTTTTTTTTGTGGACACGTTCCATAAATATTGATGTTAAAGATTTCCTTTTCTTTGTGAAGAAATGTTTAGAATTAAGTTGATGAATCCAGATGGATCTCTATTACAATCCCCAAAAAGGGCACTTTAAGTTGATTACTTCTATGTGTAGAAATCTTTATTTATTTCACTTGTTTATATTTCAACAAGTTTTTAGTTATTTTTTTATCTTTTTTTCCAAATAGTTCAAGAAAGATTATTACAAATGAGCAATATATTGCACTGTTATGCAATTTAATAAATCAGAAACTGATGACATAGTGCTGTATTTTACTTCTTTATCTCTTTTTTCAACCAAAAATGCTTTGCTCTGATTAAGGGGTACTTGAATTAAAAACATTTTCACAGGGGTTTACATCACTGAAAAAAGGTTGAGAACCACTGCTCTAAGAAACAAAGACTTAATTTAGCGATATTTGGACAGTAGGGGAACATTCTAAGTAACAAACACTTAATTTAGAGTTATTTGGACGATAAGGGAACATATTTTAAGTAACAAAGACTTTATTTAGAGTTATTTGGACAGTCTGGGAAAATTATAAGTAATAAACACTTAATTTAAAGATATTTGGACAGTAGGGAAACATTCAAAGTAACAAAGACTTAATTTAGAGTCATTTGGACACAAGGACAAGATAATCTACGAAACAAAGACTTAATTTAGAGATATTTGGACACGAGGGGAACATTTTACGTAACAAATACTTAATTTAGAGATATTTGGACACTAGGGAAACATATTCTACAAACCCCGTTTCCGTAAGAGTTGGGAAATTGTGTTAGATGTAAATATAAACGGAATACAATGATTTGCAAATAATTTTCAACCTATATTCAGTCGAATATGCTACAAAGACAACATATTTGATGTTCAAACTCATAAACCTTTTTTTTTGTGTACAAATTATCATAAACTTTAGAATTTGATGCCAGCAACATGTGACAAAGAAGTTGGGAAAGGTGGCAATAAATACTGATAAAGTTGAGGAATGCTCATCAAACACTTATATGGAACATCCCACAGGTGTGCAGGCTAATTGGGAACAGGTGGGTGCCATGATTGGGTATAAAAGCAGCTTCCATGAAATGCTAAATAATTCACAAACAAGGATGGGGCGAGGGTCACCACTTTGTAAGCAAATTGTCGAACAGTTTTAGAACAACATTTCTCAACGAGCTATTGCAAGGAATTTAGGGATTTTACCATCTACGGTCCGTAAAATCATCAGAAAGTTCAGAGAATCTGGAGAAATCACTGCACGTAAGCGACGATATTACGGACTTTTGATCCCTCAGGCGGTACTGCATCAAAAACCGACATCAGTGTGTAAAGGATATCACCACAGGGGCTCAGGAACAGTTCATAAAACCACTGTCAGTAATTACAGTTGGTCGCTACATCTGTAAGTGCAAGTTAAAACTCTACTATGCAAAGCCAAACCCATTTATCAACAATATCCTGAAACGCCGCCGGCTTGGTTGGTCCCGAGCAGGTCCCCCGCTTGCCATTAGCACGGGGGGGAAGTCGTCGCTTTCCCTTTTTGAAAGAGGTGAGATATGCCCGGTATTTTTAGCCGGTGCTACTAATGGCTCTTTTGACCTGAATATAACAGCCTAGCCTTCATTGGCTTTCCAAATATTAGTCCTACGTCTAACTTTGCCGTGAATGGTACCTTTTTTTTTTTTCTGAAATTGTTTTTTGGCTGATGTTTTTTCTGGTTAGGTGGATGTACTGTATATGTTTGTATGCAGTTACCATAGAGACAGACAACCTTGCTGACCCCGTAGCAGGGTTCAATGGGTTCAATGGGTTGGAGGTGAACAGGCCAGAAATTCTTCTTTGTTTAAAAAAAACAAAAAAAACGGTTACACTTTAGTATAGGGAACATATTCTAAGCAACAAAGACCTAATCAAGTCTAGTCAGCTTTATTTGTCAATTTTTTACATGTAAAGACATGCAAAGGAATCGAAATTTTGTTTCGCATTCCCATGCGTAGACAAAAAGAAGACACAAACAGTAAAGTGCAACATACTGTAAATATGTCTACCTACTAAAATCACAATAATATATAGTTTATTTTTAAATAGGATATGGCTGTGAACAATGAGTGTTTCATCAGTAGTGCAAATACTTATAATATAGCAGCAGATGTGTGCAATTACAGATATTTGGACATTTTTGTAACACTGTTAGTGAATGAAGTGTACTTTTGTAGTTATTTCCCCATATTTCTACACACCAACTCAGATATGGTAACACTAGCGAGCAGTACTGAATATGAAGTGTTTTTGGTCTAGAACATGTTTTGCTTTATTCATTATTGACGTGTTTCTCGCTACTTCATGTTGTGTATTTTTTACATGAGATTTCCAGTAAGAGAAAGTCATACACCAACACAAATAGATGGAGTGGACATTTTTTTTTAGGTGTTACAATGGATGAGAAATAGAATTGGGAATCTCATGTAAAAAAATATAATACATGAGGTGGAAATAAATATTTCAATCATGGCAAAACTCCAGCGTCGGGCTGGGCAATATATCAATATACTCGATATATCGCGAGCTTGTCTCTGTGCGATATGGAAAATGACTATATCGTGATATTCGAGTATCAATCAATCAATGTTTATTTATATAGCCCCAAATCACAAATGTCTCAAAGGACTGCACAAATCATTACGACTACAACATCCTCGGAAGAACCCACAAAAGGGCAAGGAAAACTCACACCCAGTGGGCAGGGAGAATTCACATCCAGTGGGACGCCAGTGACAATGCTGACTATGAGAAACCTTGGAGAGGACCTCAGATGTGGGCAACCCCCCCCCCTCTAGGGGACCGAAAGCAATGGATGTCGAGCGGGTCTAACATGATACTGTGAAAGTTCAATCCATAGTGGCTCCAACACAGCAGTGAGAGTCCCGTCCACAGGAAACCATCTCAAGCGGATCAGCAGCGTAGAGATGTCCCCAACCGATACAGGCGAGTGGTCCATCCTGGGTCCCGACGAGCGGTCCATCCTGGGTCTCGACTCTGGACAGCCAGTACTTCATCCATGGTCATCGGACCGGACCCCCTCCCCAAGGGAGGGGGGGGGACATAGGAGAAAGAAATGAAGCGGCAGATAAACTGGTCTAAAAAGGAGGTCTATTTAAAGGCTAGAGTATACAGATGAGTTTTAAGATGAGACTTAAATGCTTCTACTGAGGTGGCATCTCGAACTGTTACCGGGAGGGCATTCCAGAGTACTGGAGCCCGAACGGAAAACGCTCTATAGCCCGCAGACTTTTTTTGAGCTCTAGGAGTATACGTTCTCACGCAGTTGCTTTTAGCTGCGGGCATTACAGTACGGGCGTTTTTCACTCTTTCTTGTCTCTCCTCCTCACAGAGACATAAAACAAGCGCACCTTCTTACATACGTCACACGTGCAACTTCACAGGCCCACCCAGAACAGAGAGGCAACGTTAGCTGTGATGCTAACGATGTGTTGCGAGTGGTAACACGAGAGAGAGAAGGTGCGAATCCGGTAAAAAAAATTAAGGAAGAATTAATTTCCAAGAAAAACCGCATGGGGTCCATCGGACGGCGGTGGTTTGGCCTCAAGCGGGAAGATGTTGAACCTTTATACGGCAGAAGCGTTGCTACAAAAAGTAGCAGCACTGCTAAGTTGCAGCATCATTTGAAAAGTCACCCGCTAGAGAACGAAGAGTGCTTCAAACTGTGCATGTCAACATCTCCGTTGGGTGCCACACCCACAAAATGCCGAAGCAACTATTTCCACATCAACACCGTAGGACAGGGGTAGGGGACCTATGGCTCTTTTGATGACTGCACATGGCTCTCAGATAAATCTTAGCTGACATTGCTTAACACGGTAAGTAATGAATAATTCCGCTGGTAATCACAGTGTCAAAAATAACGTTCAAAATCCAAAACATTCTCATGCATTTTACTCCATCCATCCGGTTTCTACCGCACCTGTTCAAGAAGTCACGTTAATGGTAAGAAGTATTCTAGCTCCATCCTATCTTGCCGATTGTATTGTACCATATGTCCCGGCAAGAAATCTGCGTTCAAAGGACTCCGGCTTATTAGTGATCCCCAAAGCCCAAAAAAAGTCTGCGGGCTATAGAGCATTTTCCGTTCGGGCTCCAGTACTCTGGAATGCCCTCCCGGTAACAGTTCGCGATGCCACCTCAGTAGAAGCATTTAAGTCTCACCTTAAAACTCATTTGTATACTCTAGCCTTTAAATAGACTCCCTTTTTAGACCAGTTGATCCGCCGTTTCTTTTCTTTTTCTTCTATGTCCCACTCTCCTTTGTGGACGGGGTCCGGTCCGATCCGGTGGCCATGTACTGCTTGCCTGTGTATCGGCTGGGGACATCTCTGCGCTGCTGGTCCGCCTACGCTTGGGATGGTTTCCTGCTGGCTCCGCTGTGAACGGGACTCTCGCTGCTGTGTCTTGGATCCTCCTTGGACTGGACTCTCGCGACTGTGTTGTATCCATTGTGGATTGAACTTTCACAGTATCATGTTAGACCCGCTCGACATCCATTGCTTTCCTCCTCTCCAAGGTTCTCATAGTCATCATTGTCACCGATGTCCCACTGGGTGTGAGTTTTCCTTGCCCTTATGTGGGCCTACCGAGGATGTCGTAGTGGTTTGTGCAGCCCTTTGAGACACTAGTGATTTAGGGCTATATAAGTAAACATTGATTGATTGATTGATATTTACCGTTGGTTAGGTTCAGAATAACAATGTTATTAAAAAGAATAAGAGACTTGTTATACTCTAAAAATGTTGGTCTTACTTAAAAATTCACGCATTTAGTTGTATTCAGTCTTAAAAAGATTATTATATGGCTCTCACGGAAATACTTTTTAAAATATTTGGCTTGTATGGCTCTCTCGGGGCTTCACGGTGGCAGAGGGGTTAGTGCGTCTGCCTCACAATACGAAGGTCCTGCAGTCCTGGGTTCAAATCCAGGCTCGGGATCTTTCTGTGTGGAGTTTGCATGTTCTCCCCGTGAATGCGTGGGTTCCCTCCGGGTACTCCGGCTTCCTCCCACTTCCAAAGACATGCACCTGGGGATAGGTTGATTGGCAACACTAAATTGGCCCTAGTGTGTGAATGTCAGTGTGAATGTTGTCTGTCTATCTGTGTTGGCCCTGCGATGAGGTGGCGACTTGTCCAGGGTGTACCCCGCCTTCCGCCCGATTGTAGCTGAGATAGGCGCCAGCGCCCCCCGCGACCCCGAAAGGGAATAAGCGGTAGAAAATGGATGGATGGATGGCTCTCTCAGCCAAACAGGTTCCCGACCCCTGCCGTAAGACATATCCTACTTGATATGCAGCTCATTTTTGACAGTTATTGAAATATATTGTGTGACATCATGCACAAAAGTGCACTTTATTTGTTTTTAACTATTGTAGTGGCGTTCTGTACAAAAAGTGCAATTTTTGTACGGAACTCTTTTTGCACTCTTTGTCTCTGCTTCTCACAGAGACATAAAACAAGCGCACCTTCTTACATAATAATAATAATAATAATAATAATAATAATGGATTAGATTTATATTGCGCTTTTCTATCGTTATATACTCAAAGCGCTCACAGAGAAGTGGGAACCCATCATTCATTCACACCTGGTGGTGGTAAGCTACATCTGTAGCCACAGCTGCCCAGGGGTAGAATTACGGAAGCGTGACTGCCAGTTTGCGCCTACGATCCATCCGACCACCACCAATCATTCATTCATCATTCATTCACCAGTATGAGGGGCACCAGGGGCAAAGGGTGAAGGGTCCTGACCAAGGACACAAAGGCAGCGACTTTGATGTCAATAGGTGGGAAGCGAACCTGCAACCCTCAGGTTTCTGGCACGGCCGTTCTACCCACTACGCCCTCGGGGAGCAGAGAGGGAGCGGCATGGGTAACGTTAGCTGTGGTGCGAGTGATAATACGAGAGAAAGAAGGTGCGAATCTGGTAACAAATGAAGGAAGAAATAATTCACAAGAAAAACAGCAGGGGGTCCATCGTCTGGCGGTGGTTTGGCTTCAAGCGGGAATATGTCGAACAGACAACCGTAATTTGTCAAGTGTGGGGCAAAAGCGTTGCTACAAAAAGTAGTATTACTGCTAATATGTAACATCATTTGAAAAGTCACCTGCTATAGGATGAAGAGGGCTTGAAACTCCGCATGTCAACATCTCCAACAAAATGCCGAAGCAACCATTTCCACATCAACACCGTATGAAAAAAATAGTCAACAATAGAATGAGATAACGTCCGCAGTAACCTACCACATAGCGAAGGACGAACACTATTAGATTTCCTATTATGCAGCTTAATTTTATTTGATAGTTATTGAAATATCTTGTGTGACATCATGCACAAAAGTGCACTTTATTTGTTTTAAACCATTGTAGTGGCGTTGTGTACAAAAATTGCACTTTTTTAGTGTTTTGATATGTCATCTTAGTGACATCATGCACAAAAGTGCACTCATAGCTTGTTTTAAAACGTCTGACAATCTCGCACTTTGTTTTGGAAATGACATGAATGTTTGTGCCACTGCTTAATAACTCTTTAATAAATAGTTTTGCTCAATTGACTTAGTTGTGAGTTCCCTCTCGGCATGAATGTTTAAAAGTAGCAAATATTGATACAGTATGAACAAGAATGTTTTAATGTAGACACATAGAATCATCACACTGCTGTGATTATATGCACCAAGTGTTCATTCAAGGCAAAGTTAAAATATATATCAGTGTTTCCCACAGCTCTGGCATATATTTGCGGTGGTGTGTTCGGGCGGCGGGGGCGATGACCAAGAAGAACGCGGAGTTGGAATATAATTACAACACTTTATGTACATATTTATATACATATTTATGTAATATTTACATATTTATATAATATGTAACTACAGGCACCATTCACAGACAGAGTCCCATTACTTTTATGAACGGTCGAGCGAGTCAAAAGCCGGGAAAAAAAATATATATATTTTTTTTTTATTTATTTTTAAAAATTTGTGGCGGCCGTAATTCTTTCGTGGCGGGCCGCCACAAATAAATGAATGTGTGGGAAACCCTGTATCGTGAAATTAAAAAAAGTCCATATTGCCCAGCGTTAACCGAACATGCACGCCGTGATCGTTTGGTCGTGAGAACTTAAGTTCATCATCTCTTTGGAATCACAAAGTACTTTTTCATGTCGGGGCCGCCCTAATATCTGTAACTGTACACTTTAACAGGCACACAACTAATAGCTTCAAATCCAATGATCTGCCGGGGAGGGCACCGGCCGTGGGGCTTAGCTGGGAATCTTGCCTGTGGGAAAAAAAAAAAGGGGGGGGGGTTAACTGGCTGTATGTGGTGACCCAGATGTGATTCTCTAAAATGTTTGCTCGGCTCGTGAAAGGCTCTTTGAACCAATGAGTGTGAACTCCTGGCCGCAGCAGCCTATAAACGTTGCATTTGTGTGAGGCAGCGAAAGGGGCCCGCTGGTGTAATGATGGGGTGTGTGTGTGTGTGTGGGGGGGAGGTTAGGGCCGCCTCCCCCCGGCCTGTGGAATGTGGTGTCTTGGTGAAAGGGACTGAACAAATGCACTCCGTTTATTTGGCAAACCAGACTTGCCTGTCACTAACAGACGTGTTTACTCGGCAGCCCAATATGCAAATGCTCCTCTTCCGCTCATCTCTCTTGTTAAAGCTGCCAGCAGAACTACGCGTGCACACACCTTTCAGCAGCTCTATGTAGGTGAGGAAGGTGCTACCGTCACTTTTCACAATCCCGTCACCACCGCCGAAGTGTGCTTTGTCCGCAGGTTTTGACTCTGTGTCATCTCCGTCCTCCCCCTCTAATGAAAGCCAGCTTTCAGCTGTGTTTATGTTCAAACCAGACGTATACACTTGAGTTGCAATGTGTAACGTTCATGCTGATCTAAGGTTGGAGTCGCACTAGGCAAGGTCTGGGTTGGGGGGTAAGCAACCCGCGGCTCTCGAGCCACGCGGCGCTCTTTAGTGTCGCCTTAAGGCCTACTGAAATGAGATTTTCTTATTTAAACGGGGATAGCAGGTCCATTTTATGTCATTTTTTTTGAAAGACAATAATATATATATAAATACAATTTATGATTTCATAATTATACATATAGGTTATATTAAAATGTGTATATTACCACTTTATATGGAATATATATATATATATATATATATATATAAAAGTGTACAAATGTATATGTTTGATTTAAATGTTAAACTGTGTATATGAGACGTGTGCTACATATATGTTGCTCATATATTGCTTAAAAAAAAGTAATATAAGTGAAGCATGTTTTAGATTTTATATATTTTTGAATCTTGTTCTTGTTGTGATGGGGTAGGTTTATATAAGCCTTGCTTCAACCTACACCCTTTCGGCTCAATCATTGCTCAAATGAGTGTTTTTTTGTTTTCCTTTTTTTTGTTGTTGTTCTTTGTTTTATGTAAAGATTGCCGAAATAAATAAAATAAATAAATACTTGATCATTTCGCGATATTGCCATATTTTTGCTGAAAGGGGAACATTATCACAATTTCAAAAGGGTTAAAAACAATAAAAATCAGTTCCCAGTGGCTTGTTTTATTTTTCAAAGTTTTTTTTCAAATTTAACACCTCCTGGAATATCTCAAAAAAAGTTGTAAAGTTCTTGATTTTCGCCTTTTGCGGTGCGACTGTCCATTTTTTCCTGTGACGTCATACAGTGCTGCCAAAACAAACAACATGGCGGTTACCACAGCAAGATATAGCGACATTAGCTCGGATTCAGACTCGGATTTCAGCGGTTTAAGCGATTCAACAGATTACGCATGTATTGATGGTCGGAGTATGGAGGCAGATAGCGAAAACGAAATTGAAGCTATTGAGCGAATAGCTATTGACGCTATTCGGCCATAGCATGGGTGTACCTAATGGAGTGGCCCATAGCATGCCTTATTAGCATCGCCGGTAAAATGTGCAGACCAAACGATCAGGACTTTTGCATCTTGTGACACTGGAGCAACTTAAATCTATCGATTGGTAAGTGTTTGTTTCACACTAAATGTGGGTATCTAGTTTCAAATGTACATACAGCTAGCATAAATAGCATGTTAGCATCAATTAGCGTAGCATGTTAGCATCGATTAGCGTAGCATTTTAGCATCGATTAGCTGGCAGTCACGCCGCGACCAAATATGTCTGATTAGCACATAAGTCAACATCAACAAAACTCACCTTTGTGATTTCGTTGACTTAATCGTTGCAAATGCATCTGCAGGTTATCCATACATCTCTGTGCCATGTCTGTCTTAGCATCGCCGGTCAAATGTGGAGACACTCTGGCACATTCAATGGGGGTCTGGCGGCAGATTTCTTGCCAGTGGTGCAACTTGAATCCCTCCCTGTTAGTGTTGTTACACCCTCCGACAACACACCGACGAGGCATGATGTCTCCAAGGTTCCAAGAAATAGTCGAAAAAACGGACAATAACAGAGCTGAGACCCGGTGTTTGTAATGTGAAAATGAAAATGGCGGGTGTGTTACCTCGGTGACGTCACGTTCTGACGTCATCGCTAAAAGACCGATAAACAGAAAGGCGTTTAATTTGCCAAAATTCACCAATTTAGAGTTCGGAAATCGGTAAAAAAATACATGGTCTTTTTTCTGCAACATCAAGGTATATATTGATGCTTGCATAGGTTTGGTGATAATTTTCCCCTTTAAAGGATTTAGTAGAGAACATCGATGATAAAGTTCGCAACTTTTGGTGCTGATAAAAAAAGCCTTGCCTGTACCGGAAGTAGCAGTCAATATGCACGTGATGTCACATGTTGTGGAGCTCCTCACATCTGAACATTGTTTACAATCATGGCCACCAGCAGCGAGAGCGATTCGTAACGAGAAAGCGACGATTTTCCTATTGATTTGAGCGAGGATGAAAGTCAGAGTGAAGGACTAGAGAAAAAAAAAAAAGACTATACAGTGGGAGTGATTCAGATGTTAGTAGACACATTTACTAGGATAATTCTGGAAAATACGTTATCTGCTTATTGTGTTACTAGTGTTTTAGTGAGATTATATGGTCGTACATGTACAACCTGAAGGTCGGCCCCGCATTTTTCTTCAGCACCAGTCGACGGGTGGTGGCGATGCCCATCTCTGCCCTTCGCAAGAGACCCTCTTCGAAACACGATATTTCGAAATGATCGCTGCATAATACACTGTACTTTGTGTGTGTGGTCCAATCCAACCGTGTTCGCTTGACCTCTCTGTTCCATAGTAAAGCTTCACCGTCATCTTTCGGGAATGTAAACAATGAAACACTGGCTGTGTTTGTGTTGCTAAAGGCGGCCGCAATACACAACTTTCCACCTACAGCTTTCTTCTTTGACGTCTCCGTTGATCATTGAACAAATTGCAAAATATTCAGCAACACAGAAGTCCAGAATACTGTGGAATTATGCGATTAAAACAGACTACTTATAGCTGGGAACGATGCTGGAACAAAATGTCCTCTACAATGCGTGACGCCACGCGCACGTGTCATCATTCTGAGACGTTTCAGCAGGATATTTCTGCGCAAAATTTATAATAGCAATTTAGTAAACTAACCCGGCCGTATTGGCATGTGTTGGAATGTTAATATTTCATCATTGATATATAAACTATCAGACTGCGTGGTCGGTAGTAGTGGCTTTCAGTAGGCCTTTAGTGTCTCCCTGGAGCATTTTTAAAAAAATGATTGAAAATGGAAAAAAGATGGGGGGAAAATTAGAGATGTCCGATAATGGCTTTTTTGCCGATATCTGATATTGTCCAACTCTTAATTACAGATTCTGATATCAACCGATACCGATATATTCAGTCGTGGAATCAACACATTAGTAGGGGGAGGGGGTCAGCGGGGGTGTATATTGTAACGTCACGAAAGAGTTAGTGCTGCAAGGGGTTCTTGGTATTTGTGTTTATGTTGTGTTACGATGCGGATGTTTGGTGTGGGTTCACAGTGCGGCGCATCTTTTGTAACAGTGTTAAAGTTGTTTATACGGCCACCCTCAGTGTGACCTGTATGGCTGTTGACCAAGTATGACTTGCATTCACTTGTGTGTGTGTGAAAAAGCCGTGAATAATATGTGACTGAGCTGGCATGCAAAGGCAGTGCTTTTAAGGTTTATTGGCGCTCTGCATCTATCCCTACGTCTGTGTACACAGCAGCGTTTTAAGAAGTCATACATTTTACTTTTTGAAACCGATTCATATCCGATATTACATTTTAAAGCATTTATCGGCCGATAATATCGGCAGCCCAATGTTTTTGGACATCTCTAGTGAAAATACTAACAAACGCAACAGTTTTTTTTTATCTTACATGTAATGCCTTCCACTTCTTCTTTTTTCTCGTTTTGTCGACCAAACATTTTATGCTGTGCGTGAATGCACAAAAGTGAGCTTTGTTGATGTTATTGACTTGTTGGAGTGCTAATCAGGCATATTTGGTCAGTGCAAACACAACACAAACCTCCCTATTTGTTAGAAAGCCCACTGTTTAATATGAAAGTGTTTGGTGAGTGCCGTTTTGTCCTACTAATTTTAGCGGTCATTGTACTCACCGTTGTGTGGACTGTGACTCAACAGTTTGTATAACTTTCTCCGATGCTGCCACAGAAACACTTGTTTTATGCCACTTCTTCTCTGTCTGGTTTTGTCCACCAAACATTTTATGCTGTGCGTGAATGCACAAAAGTGAGCTTTGTTGATGTTAATGACTAAACATATGTGGTCCTCTCCAAGATTTTGATAGTCATCATTGTCAATGACGTCCCACTGGGTCATCATTATCACCGACGTCCCACTGGGTGTGAGTTTTCCTTGCCCTTATGTGGGCGTATCGAGGATGTCGTAGTGGTTTGTGTTGTGGTTTGTGCAGCCGTTTGAGACACTAGTGATTTAGGGCTATATAAACAAGCATTGATTGATTGATTGATATTTGGTCAGTGCATGGCTGCAAGCTAATCCATGCTAACATGCTATTTAGGCTAGCTATATGTATATATTGCACTATTATACCTTATTTGTAGGTATATTTGAGCTCATATAATTTATTTTATGTTCTCTGTATATTAAGTTTATTTTTGTTTCATGACACATTATCTGTATGTAATATTGGCTACATTTCGGATAGTTGTTTGTGTGCCATGTTGTTCCAGACCACAGCAAATGTTAGCCAGCTTGCAACCATTGTAATAAATTCATTAGAAGACAACAGCCTGCCATTAACTTTAACTTGGACACACACATCGATACCTTTAGCCATTCTAAGACAGTCATTTCCAGGAGTTCTCTCACCCTCTGAGAAGTTTTACTAATCTTTTTTCAAAGTTGTAAAAATGTATAAATATTTCATTTCCACATATCAAAGAAGATTTGCATCAGCCTGCGACAAATACTCATTTTGATAGTAGGCTAATATTGATTGATTGATGCTTTTATTAGTAGATTGCAGAGTACAGTACATATTCCGTACAATTGACCACTAAATGGTAACACGCGAAAAAGTTTTTCAACTTGTTTAAGTCGGGGTCCACGTTAATCAATTCATGGTACAAATATATTCTATCAACATGATACAGTCATCACACAGGTTAATCATCATAGTATGTACATTGAACAGCATATTGCTGTTGTCTGCTGAATATCTTCCCACTTGGAGCCAAACCACCGCCAGATGATGGACCCCCTGCTCTTTATGTTGGACATTTATTGTTCTTCCTCCATTTGTGATAAGTTTCGCACCAGCTCTCTCGCTCTAAAGGGCGAGAACTATGACGCTAGACTCGCGAGAGTATGTGACGTATGTAAGAAGGCGGGCTTGTTTTCCGTATCTGTCAGAATGAGAGACCAGGAGGAGTGAGAAACCCCTTTTGTGTAAAGCCTGCAGCTAAAACCAACTCGACCTGCCTCAGGTAACGTTAGCCATGCTAACGTTAGCTGAGGCGAGAGCGTGTGGCGCTTCATGCGAGACAGTATGTGACGTATGTAAGAAGGCGGGCTTTCTTTACGTCTTTGTGAGAAGGACAGACGAGAAGGAGTGAGACACGCCAGTAATGTAATGCACGCAGCTTAAAGGGGAACATTATCACCAAACCTATGCAAGCGTCAATATATACCTTGATGTTGCAGAAAAAAGAACATGTATTTTTTTTAACCGATTTCTGAACTCTAAATGGGTGAATTTTTGCAAATTAAACGCCTTTCTGTTTATCGGTCTTTTAGCGATGACGTCAGAACGTGACGTCACCGAGGTAACACACCCGCCATTTTCATTTTCACATTACAAACACCGGGTCTCAGCTCTGTTATTGTCCGTTTTTTAGACTATTTTTTGGAACCTTGGAGACATCATGCCTCGTTGGTGTGTTGTCGGAGGGTGTAACAACACTAACAGGGAGGGATTCAAGTTGCACCACTGGCAAGAAATCGGCCGACAGGCCCCCATTGAATGTACCAGAGTGTCTGCACATTTGACCGGTGATGCTAAGACAGACATGGCACAGAGATGTATGGATAACCTGCAGATGCATTTGCAACGATTAAGTCAACGAAATCACAAAGGTGAGTTTTGTTGATGTTGTTGACTTATGTGCTAATCAGACATATTTGGTCGCGGCATGCCTGCCAGCGAATCGACGCTAACATGCTATGCTAATCAATGCTAACATGCTATTTACGCTAGCTGTATGTACATTTGAAACTAGATACCCACATTTAATGCGAAACAAACACTTACCAATCGACGAATTTAAGTTGCTCCAGTGTCACAAGATGCGAAAGTCCTGATCGATTGGTCTGCACATTTTTACCGGCGATGCTAATAAGGCAGCCATGCTATGGGCCACTTCATTAGGTACACCCATGCTATGGTTGAATAGCGTCAATAGCTATTCGCTCAATTTCTTCTTCAATTTCGTTTTCGCTATCTGCCTCCATACTCCGACCATCTGTTTCAATACATGCATAATCTGTTGAATCGCTTAAGCCGCTGAAATCCGAGTCCGAATCCGAGCTAATGTCGCTATATCTTGCTGTGCTAACCGCCATGTTGCTTGTATTAGCAGGCCTGTATGACATCACAGGGAAATGGACAGTGGTTTCGAAGATAGCGAAAATAAGGCACTTTAAAGCTTTATTTAGGGATATTACGGGACCGGTAGAATTTTGAAAAAAACTTCAAAAAATACAACAAGCCACTGGGAACTGATTTTTATTGTTTTTAACCCTTTTGAAATTGTGATAATGTTCCCCTTTAAAGCAAATGTGTGAAAACATATAGTCGAATATTACGATATAGTCATTTTCTATATCGCACAGAGACAAACCTGCGATATATCGGATATATCGCCCAGCCCTAGTAAGACGGTGCGCTTGTTTTATGTCTCTGTGAGAAGCAGAGACAACAAAGAGTGAGAGACACCCGTAGTGTAACGCCCGCAGCTAAAAGCAACTGCGTGAGAACGTATACTCGAATATCACAATATAGTCATTTTCTATATCGCACAGACAAACCTGCGATATATCGGATATATCGCCCAGCCCTAGTAAAAAGGTGCGCTTGTTTTACCTCTCTGTGAGAAGCAGAGACAACAAAGAGTGAGAAACGCCCGTAGTGTAACGCCCGCAGCTAAAAGCAACTGCGTGAGAACGTATACTCGAATATCACGATATAGTCATTTTCTATATCGCACAGAGACAAACCCGCGATATATCCAGTATAGTCGATATATCGCACAGCCCTAGTTTAGTGTGGCTGAAACAGGGCTAAGACTAAACAATTATTCGCTTAAGGGGTTATCCGGCTAGTGTAGACATAGGTTCTTAACGTTTTTGAGCTCTTTTCCAGTACAATGGGCCCCAATGCCCACTCAAATATGAAAACTGAATTAGTCACCTTACTCTCAATTTTGATCATCTTCAACAGTTGTATCTAATCGTCTTAGTATTAGTTTTAGTTTTAGCTCGGTTGGTAGAGCGTCCATGCCAGTAACTTAAGGGTTGCAGTTCCGATCCTCGCTTCCGTCATCCTAGTTTCTGCCGTTGTGTCTTTGGGCAAGACACTTTACCCACCTGCTCCCCGTGCAACCTACACTGGTTTGAATGTAAAAATTAGATATTGGGTTTCACTATGTGAAGCGCTTTGAGTCACTAGAGAAAAAGTGCTATACAAATATAATTCACTTCACATTAGTCCTATTTTTTGCGCTTAACAAACTTCTGTATCTTCTGTTTGATATTGTCATTACTGCCACAAGTGGTGGAAACGTGTATTACGACTGAATACCTACTCAGTGGCCTAGTGGTTAGAGCAGGGGTAGGGAACCTATGGCTCGCGAGCCAGATGTGGCTCTTCTGATGACCGCATCTGGCTCTCAGATAAATCTTAGCTGACACTACTTAACACGATAAGTAATGAATTCCACTTGTAATCCATCCATCCATCCATTTTCTACCGCTTATTCCCTTTTGGGGTTGCGGGGGGCGCTGGCGCCTATCTCAGCTACAATCGGGCAGAAGGCGGGGTACACCCTGGACAAGTCGCCACCTCATCGCAGGGCCAACACAGATAGACAGACACCTTTCCCACTTGTAATCACAGTGTTAAAAATAACGTTCAATATATAAAACATTCTCATACATTTTTATGTTCAAGAAGTTGCATTAATGGTAGGAAGTTATTTATTTATTATTGGTTAGTGTGGGGCTTGCCCTCCTGGGGGTTCTTCAGACCACCAAGCACCGACATGAGAGCCTGTTTCAGGGTTACAATATTGTCTTATTTTCAAAGGGTCTCTCAGTTGCTTTCCAGCAATTGTATTTTTCTCTTTCCTTCTCGCTCACACTCTGGCTCCAGCCCCAGCCCCGTCTCTCCTCCTGGCTGCTGCTTATAACAGAGTGACAGGTGATTAGATAACAAGGCCCAGGTGGGACTTCTGGGCACCTGTCGCTGATTTCGAGGCCGGTCCTGGCACACCCCGCTTCGCTGCAGGCCCGCAGGTCACGCCCCCTCCACAGTTAGCTTCAGAATAACAATGTTATTACACAGAATAAGAGACCTGATATACTCTAGAAAGGTTAGTCTTACTTAAAAATGAACGCTTTTAGTTGTGTTCAGTGTTGAAAATATATTATATGGCTCTTACGTAAATACATTTTACAATATTTGACTTCTTGGCTCTCTCAGCCAAAAAGGTTCCCGACCCCTAGGTTAGAGTGTCCTCCCTGAGATCGGTAGGTTGTGAGTTCAAACCCCGGCCGAGTCATACCAAAGACTATAAAAAAATGGGACCCATTACCTCCCTGCTTGGCACTCAGCATCAAGGGTTGGAATTGGGGGTTAAATCACCATAAATGATTCCCGGGTGCGGCACCGCTGCTGCTCACTGCTCCCCTCACCTCCCAGGGGGTGATCAAGGGTGATGGGTCAAATGCAGAGAATAATTTCGCCACACCTAGTGTGTGTGTGACAATCATTGGTACTTTATCTTTCATTTTTTTTAACTGAGTAGCGCTTGGGGCCCATATGGACACAGCTGAAAAATATATTTTTTGGAGCTCCTGGCCCATCTCTGCCTTATAGTGTGGTTGTCTCTTGGTGTGCAATACGAGGCGGCGCATTGGTGTGTTTGAGAATAGAATTCTGTCGTCCATCGAGACCAGTTTTTGGCCTTCTTCTATTCCCTCCCCTCTGTTTCTCTTTTTGCAGCGCTTTGTAATTGGAGTGATTAATGGAGGGATGGGGGTGGTCTCGCCCGAAGGCCTGTTTTTCAGTGGTCTGTTTCAGAAGTGGTGCACTAGTGAGGCCGGGGCAGGTAGAAACACGCCCTGCCCCTGGACTTTTCAGACCTCTTGTCCCCGCCACTTTGTCTGTTCCCTCTAAAAGCCAGAAATCCCTTTTTAGCCACAAACCAGATTGGATTTTTTTTTTTTTTTTGGCCTAACCCCTCCCCCGGGTGCTGTTTTTTTGCATGACCCGTAGTTGTATATTTCCTAATGAGGGAGCAGAGAGAGTCCAATTGTGAGTAAAGACCGGACCATATGTTCCGAAGTGACGATGGGATTTACATCCCTCATTCCGCATATGGAATCACGATTAAGCGAGAGCGGCGTATGGCCAGGCCCGCCATGAGATTCTTTACAGTAGTCGGGAGCAGATAAAGGACGCTCAGTCCCCCCCGCCCCTCTCCAGCCCTGTGCCTCGAGAGGCCCTATAAATGATTCCCGGCGCCCCACCGAGGGATCAAGACCCCAATTATTCGATTTGGATTAGAGATCACGGCCCTACAATGCTGGTTTTTACTGTCCCGCTGCGAGGAGGTACGTTCGCTTTCATTGAGCCTCGCAGATGGCTTTACACCGAAGGCCTCTTGTTCCAGGAAACGGGCTTAGTGTACAATACCAGTGTATCCCCCCCAACGCCACCCCGAGACCCCCTAGGCGGTCAACTTCATTGGATTTTCTATATCGCACACGAATACCACAGAAGTCATTTCAGCGTATGTTTCTTCTGTTTCTGTTGCCAAGATCCATGCAGTGGGTTTTTTAATAAACAAACATAATACTAAGAGCCTTATTTACATAACACCGTATTTTCTGTTGTTATATGCCATTAGACCAGTGGTTCCTTACCTGGGTTCGATCGAACCCTAGGGCTTCAGCGAATCGGCCTCAGGGGTTCGGGAAACAGCCGACCCATCGTGTAAATATCAATCAATCAATCAATGTTTACTTATATAGCCCTAAATCACTAGTGTCTCAAAGGGCTGCACAAACCACTACACAAACCACTACGACATCCTCGGTAGGCCCACATAAGGGCAAGGAAAACTCACACCCAGTGGGACGTCGGTGACAATGATGACTATGAGAACCTTGGAGAGGACGAAAGCAATGGATGTCGAGCGGGTCTAACATGATACTGTGAAAGTTCAATCTATAATGGATCCAACACAGTCGCGAGAGTCCAGTCCAAAGCGGATCCAACACAGCAGCGAGAGTCCCGTTCACAGCTGAGCCAGCAGGAAACCATCCCAAGCGGGGGCGGATCAGCAGCTTTTCATGATGGGATCCTTACATCACACTCAAATTTATAAGCGCAGGCCTAAATGTACCGCATGCCTTTGGTAAGTGCCGGAGTGAGAAGAGGTTTTAAAATAATTAGCGCATGCTTGCCTTTACCGCATGCTTTTGGTAAGCGTGGAAGTCAGAAGAAGTTTTAAATCAATTAGCGCCCCGGCGGCAATTCAAGGAAATACGGTATATGCATAAGCTGTTCATTCAAGGCTAAGGCAAAATATCGAGATATACAGTGGGGCAAAAAAAGCACTTCTCGCATATTATGTTGTGGGTGTTACTTCCTACCGGTCCCACTGACATACACTTCACAGGAGCCAAGCGTGCAGTTTTTAACAACAATTTTAATGCTCATAGATTTTCTCAAAGTCTTTCTCCCGCAGAACGTGACTTTTCAGTCACGTTCTGCTCTCGGCCGCTCACTCACTGTCAGCTGTGTCGCCGTCAGCACATGCCCCACCCCCATCCGATGGTGCTCGTCCTCAGCACCATAGACCGAGGCGGTGACCTTTGCTCCTGCAGGCGCCCTGGCCACACCTCCCTCCAGTTACGAATACCCCCAAACAATGTTCCCTCTAATTTTCCATATGCGTGTCAAACGCAAAAACTACTTGAGCATTCAGTGAAGGACATGTGAGCGATGTCAGATGTGCACACTGTGGCCACACCGGCAGCACACCTGTCCCAAACCTCACTTAATGTTAAATGTTTTAGGTGATTTTTTCATGGGACAAATTTCCGGCCGATGAGGAAATGATGCCCCGTTTTTGATTTACGCTACAGCGCTACAACAAAAATGACGGAGAGAAGACGCTGCCAAAGGTGAGCCATGATAAATGATAAATGGGTTGTACTTGTATAGCGCTTTTCTACCTTCAAGGTACTCAAAGCGCTTTGACACTACTTCCACATTTACCCATTCACACACACATTCACACACTGATGGAGGGAGCTGCCATGCAAGGCGCCAACCAGCACCCATCAGGAGCAAGGGTGAAGTGTCTTGCTCAGGACACAACGGACGTGACGAGATTGGTACTAGGTGGGATTTGAACCCGGGACCCTCGGGTTGCACACGGCCACTCTACCACTGCGCCACGCCGTCCCCATGTAAATAAAACCGCCTACAAAACGACGCATCCTGAAGCGACTGTCAGAAAGCGGCTTGAAGATGATCTGTAAAAATTCCATGTGTCCTGAGCAAGACACTTCAGCCTTGCTCCTGATGGGTGCTGGTTGGCGCCTTGCATGGCAGCTCCCTCCATCAGTGTGTGAATGTGTGTGTGAATGGGTAAATGTGGAAGTCGTGTCAAAGCGCTTTGAGTACCTTGAAGGTAGAAAAGCGCTATACAAGTACAACCCATTTATTATTTATTATTTAATAATACAACTCTAACATTTGACAACCAAACAATTAAACAAGGCAACACGGTAAAGAATCTGGGTATTATCTTCGACCCAACTCTCTCCTTTGAGGCACACATTAAAAGCGTTACTAAAACGGCCTTCTTTCATCTCCGTAACATCGCTAAAATTCGCTCCATTCTGTCCACCAAAGACGCTGAGATCATTATCCATGCGTTTGTTACGTCTCGCCTCGATTACTGTAACGTATTATTTTCGGGTCTCCCCATGTCTAGCATTAAAAGATTACAGTTGGTACAAAATGCGGCTGCTAGACTTTTGACAAGAACAAGAAAGTTTGATCACATTACGCCTGTACTGTATATACCTTTATATACATATATACATACATATATACCTATACTGGCTCACCTGCACTGGCTTCCTGTGCACTTAAGATGTGACTTTAAGGTTTTACTACTTACGTATAAAATACTACACGGTCTAGCTCCATCCTATCTTGCCGATTGTATTGTACCATATGTCCCGGTAAGAAATCTGCGTTCAAAGGACTCCGGCTTATTATTGATTCCCAAAGCCCAAAAAAAGTCTGCGGGCTATAGAGCATTTTCCGTTCGGGCTCCAGTACTCTGGAATGCCCTCCCGGTAACAGTTCGCGATGCCACCTCAGTAGAAGCATTTAAGTCTCACCTTAAAACTCATTTGTATACTCTAGCCTTTAAATAGACTCCCTTTTTAGACCAGTTGATCTGCCGTTTCTTTTCTTTTTCTTCTATGTCCCACTCTCCCGTGTGGAGGGGGTCCGGTCCGATCCGGTGGCCATGTACTGCTTGCCTGTGTATCGGCTGGGGACATCTCTGCGCTGCTGGTCCGCCTCCGCTTGGGATGGTTTCCTGCTGGCTCCGCTGTGAACGGGACTCTCGCTGCTGTGTCTTGGATCCTCTTTGGACTGGACTCTCGCGACTGTGTTGTATCCATTATGGATTGAACTTTCACAGTATCCTGTTAGACCCGCTCGACATCCATTGCTTTCCTCCTCTCTAAGGTTCTCATAGTCATCATTGTCACGGACGTCCCACTGGGTGTGAGTTTTCCTACCGAGGATGTCGTGGTAGTTTGTGCAGCCCTTTGAGACACTAGTGATTTAGGGCTATATAAGTAAACATTGATTGATTGATTGATTGATTTATTTATCTATGCAACATTTTGACCAAAGAACCACCATTACATGTTATGTAGACCACAAGGAAGTGTTTTCCATTCAGAAAATTTTTTGAATAAAACAGGGTGTCCGCGGATCCTTAAAAAGTCTTAAATTCATTTGTCTAAAATTAAGGCCTTAAAAAGTATTAAATTTATTAGAAATTCCTAAGCTGGTCTTAAATTCAGTACTCAATGGTCTTAAATTGTCGGGCCAGCTTTTTTTTTCCTTTTTGGGGCACGTCTTTGAGTAAAAGTGAGTGATTTCATAGTCGGGTCGCGCGCAGACTCCTTCCTCGCATCCCGCCTTTCAGTCAGCATGGGGAAATGCAAGTTTTGCCAGCGTTGGCCGGAGGACAGCCGGTTTAAAAGCTGGTTTAAGCCTGTTGCCAATCCCAAGGAGGCCAGGTGCATACTTTGTAAGAGGGATTTCAAACTTGGCACCGTGGGAATTAGAGCGGTCGAATCGCACATGCAGTGCGGTAAGCATAAAATCGCGTCAGAGAGCCAAAAACAATCACCGTGCATCCCTCAGTTCTGCCAACGCCCCCCCAGCTAACAACAACTGCCGCTAGCAGCACTGACCTGACACTAGTCTTCGGCGGGACAGCAACATTAAAATCCGAGGTGTTATGGATCTTGCACACTGTGGTGAAACATCAATCCTACACCTCAAATGACAGGATTGGCCATCTTTTTCGTGTGATGTTTCTTGATTCTCAGGTTGCTAATACATTTTCCTGCGGAAAGGATAAAACAGCATATATTACGAGACATGGATTAGCACGGTGGCAGAGGGGTTAGTGCGTCTGCCTCACAATACGAAGCTCCTGCAGTCCTGGGTTCAAATCCAGGCTCTCCTGACGGAATAAATAAAGTACTATCTAATCTAATCTCTAATCTATTGCACACCACAAAAAAAACATCACAGTGCCGTATTTTCCGGACCGTAGGGCGCCATGGATTATAAGGCGCACTGCCGATGAATGATCTATTTTTGATCGGTTTTCATATATAAGGCGCACCGGATTATAGGGCGCATTAAAAAGGAGTAATATTTTACAGGGTATCTGCAGGTTTTAGCAAGTCAAATTTAAGACTTTTTAAGACATTTTTAATGCCACCTTGAATGAAATTTAAGACAGAAAAAAATAATAAAAAATCTATAAATATTAGTGCGTCTGCCTCACAATACGAAGTTCCTGCAGTCCTGGGTTCAAATCCAGGCTCGGGATCTTTCTGTGTGGAGTTTGCATGTCCTCCCCTTAAAACTCATTTGTATACTGTAGCCTTTAAATAGACTCCCTTTTTAGACCAGTTGATCTGCCGTTTTCTTTTCTTTTTCTTCTATGTCCCACTCTCCCTTGTGGAGGGGGTCCGGTCCGAGGGGGTCCGGTCCGATCCGGTGGCCATGTACTGCTTGCCTGTGTATCGGCTGGGGACATCTCTGCGATGCTGATCCGCCTCCGCTTGGGATGGTTTCCTGCTGGCTCCGCTGTGAACGGGACTCTCGCTGCTGTGTTGGATCCGCTTTGGACTGGACTCTCGCGACTGTTTTGGATCCATTGTGGATTGAACTTTCACAGTATCATGTTAGACCCGCTCGACATCCATTGCTTTCCTCCTCTCCAAGGTTCTCATAGTCATTATTGTCACCGACGTCCCACTGGGTCATTATTGTCACCGATGTCCCACTGGGTGTGAGTTTTCCTTGCCCTTATGTGGGCCTACCGAGGATGTCGTGGTGGTTTGTGCAGCCCTTTGAGACACTAGTGATTTAGGGCTATATAAGTAAACATTGATTGATTGATTGATTGATACTCCGGCTTCCTCCCACTTCCAAAGACATGCACCTGGGGATAGGTTGATTGGCAACACTAAATTGGCCCTAGTGTGTGAATGTTGTCTGTCTATCTGTGTTGGCCCTGCGATGAGGTGGCGACTTGTCCAGGGTGTACCCCGCCTGTAGCTGAGATAGGCGCCAGCGCCCCCCGCGACCCCAAAAGGGGAATAAGCGGTAGAAAATGGATGGATGGATGGATGGATTAGCACCTCACCTCGACCTAGTCAACGGGTCTCGGTATGTGTTAATGTAATGTAATTTATTTTTACCCTCACCTCGGTTACTATGTTTTTATTGGTGTTGGTTTGTTTGTTTTGGATGTCAAAGTTTTTGGATCTCTCAAGATTTTTGATAAGCTGTTTGGCAGAGTGGTGCTGATCAGTTTGTTTATTAATAAACACACAAAAAGTAAGCTTGACTGATTGTCATCGAGGTTGTAGTACAGCGGGATCCCCAACCATCGCTTATATTTATCCATCCATCCATTTTCTACCGCTTATTCCCTTTTGGGGTTGCGGGGGGCGCTGGCGCCTATCTCAGCTACAATCGGGCGGAAAGCGGGGTATACCCTGGACAAGTCGCCACCTCATCGCAGGCTTATATTTATATATTTTTTATTATTTTTTTCTGTCTTAAATTTCATTCAAGGTGGCATTAAAAAGGTCTTAAAAAGTCTTAAATTTGACTTGCTGAAACCTGCAGATACCCTGTAAAATATTACTCCTTTTTAATGCGCCCTATAATCCAGTGCGCCTTATATATGAAAACCGATCAAAAATAGATCATTCATCAGCAGTGCGCCTTATAATCCATGGCGCCCATTTTCTACCGCTTATTCCCCTTTTGGGGTCGCGGGGGGCGCTGGCGCCTATCTCAGCTACAGGCGGGGTACACCCTGGACAAGTCGCCACCTCATCGCAGGACCAACACAGATAGACAGACAACATTCACACTCACATTCACACACTAGGGCCAATTTAGTGTTGCCAATCAACCTATCCCCAGGTGCATGTCTTTGGAAGTGGGAGGAAGCCGGAGTACCCGGAGGGAACCCACGCATTCACGGGGAGAACATGCAAACTCCACACAGAAAGATCCCGAGCCTGGATTTGAACCCAGGACTGCAGGAACTTCGTATTGTGAGGCAGACGCACTAATATTTATAGATTTTTTATTATTTTTTTCTGTCTTAAATTTCATTCAAGGTGGCATTAAAAATGTCTTAAAAAGTCTTAAATTTGACTTGCTGAAACCTGCAGATACCCTGTAAAATATTACTCCTTTTTAATGCGCCCTATAATCCGGTGCGCCTTATATATGAAAACCAATCAAAAATAGATCATTCATTGGCAGTGCGCCTTATAATCCATGGCGCCCTACGGTCCGGAAAATACGGCACTGTGATGTTTTTTTTGTGGTGTGCAATAGATTAGAGATTAGATTAGATAGTACTTTATTTATTCCGTCAGGAGAGTTCCTCCAGGAAAATTACAATTTCCAGCACAATCCCATTCAAGATCAGACAAACATTACAGGGAGACAGAACAGGATCGCTGACGGGTCTACCGGCTTCCAGCGCCCCTTACAAAAAAAGATGACATACAGGTGAACGGGGGAGGGGGGAGAAATAAATAGAAGATTAAAATAAAATAAAAATAAATAAAAATCGGTCTTAGCCTAGCCCTTGGAGTGGGGGTGCAGACTGAGGCCAAGGGAAAAGAACAACTCATAGCCATAGTACACATCCCTCTTACATGTGTGTAAGAGGGAAACATCAAACATCACAGAACACAGAGGACATTAAAGACATTAAAGCAGCAGATACAAGCAGACACTTCTACATACAGCTATGAATAAAAAGTAAACGAAACATATCCACTGATGCACGGATGCTAGTGGTTTTTGTCGTATTTTATCTTCAATCAATCAATCAATGTTTACTTATATCTTATATCTTATATATATATTAACTCTATTTAATAATACAACTCTAACATTTGACAACCAAACAATTAAACAAGGCGACACGGTAAAGAATCTGGGTATTATCTTCGACCCAACTCTCTCCTTTGAGGCACACATTAAAAGCGTTACTAAAACGGCCTTCTTTCATCTCCGTAATATCGCTAAAATTCGCTCCATTCGGTCCACTAAAGACGCTGAGATCATTATCCATGCGTTTGTTACGTCTCGTCCCGATTACTGTAACGTATTATTTTCGGGTCTCCCCATGTCTAGCATTAAAAGATTACAGTTGGTACAAAATGCGGCTGCTAGACTTTTGACAAGAACAAGAAAGTTTGATCACATTACGCCTGTACTGTATATACCTTTATATACATATATACATACATATATACCTATACTGTATATACCTTTATATACATATATACATACATATATACCTATACTGTATATACCTTTATATACATATATACATACATATATACCTATACTGGCTCACCTGCACTGGCTTCCTGTGCACTTAAGATGTGACTTTAAGGTTTTACTACTTACGTATAAAATACTACACGGTCTAGCTCCATCCTATCTTGCCGATTGTATTGTACCATATGTCCCGGCAAGAAATCTGCGTTCAAAGGACTCCGGCTTGTTAGTGATTCCCAAAGCCCAAAAAAAGTCTGCGGGCTGTAGAGCGTTTTCCGTTCGGGCTCCAGTACTCTGGAATGCCCTCCCAGTAACAGTTCGAGATGCCACCTCAGTAGAAGCATTTAAGTCTCACCTTAAAACTCATTTGTATACTCTAGCCTTTAAATAGACTCCCTTTTTAGACCAGTTGATCTGCTGTTTCTTTTCTTTTTCTTCTATGTCCGGCTATATAAGTAAACATTGATTGATTGATTGATTATATAGCCCTAAATCACTAGTGTCTCAAAGGGCTGCACAAACCACTACCACATCCTCGGTAGGCCCACATAAGGGCAAGGAAAACTCACACCCAGTGTGACGTCGGTGACAATAATGACTATGAGAACCTTGTAGAGGACGAAAGCAATGGATGTCGAGCGGGTCTAACATGATACTGTGAAAGTTCAATCTATAATGGATCCAACACAGTCGCGAGAGTCCAGTCCAAAGCGGATCCAACACAGCAGCGAGAGTCCCGTTCACAGCTGAGCCAGCAGGAAACCATCCCAAGCGGAGGCGGATCAGCAGCGCAGACATGTCCCCAGCCGATACACAATATGTGGTATTTAAATACACATACCCTTACAGCCCTGTCTAAACCCATCATTTTATATGCTATACTCTACTACTACTACTACTACTACTACTACTACTACTACTACTACTACTAAATACCTTTGCTCTGCAAATTCCTGCAATTCCTGCATGGCATCACTTCACCTTGACAAATTGCAGGGCCCCCCCCAAGCTGTGTGACAGGGCACCGGGCCAAAAACACAACGTGGAGCTGGCATTACATTGCAGGGGCGGAGACACACGTGGACGCAGTAAAGCCCCAAAACACTGTCGACGAACACGCCGGGGCCTTTTAATCAAGGCGTGTCATTACATGTGTCTTTATTGTCTTTTATGGCCACGTGCTATGTTTCTTTGGCCTGGATCCAGATTGCTGCGGGAGCGCCATGATTTGTTATTAAATAACTGCGGCGGCGGCGGCGTCTGTTGGAACCATTTCCCGCTTTGCTGCAGCGTTGTTTTGACAGGCGCAAAGAGAGAGACGTTAAGAGGAGCCGCGGGTCGGCCTTGTTATTTATTGGGAGGCGCTGCAGGAATGTTGATGGTTTGTTCTTTTTTAGATACTGGCCCAGTGACATTTAGTGGGTTGCTGCGGGGATGTTGCTTAAACGCGCACACGGATTAGGTCGAGCTATTTACCCTCTTTTATTTAAGGCAAGGGTGTCAAACTCATTTTAGCTCAGGGGCCACATGGAGGAATAAATCTACTCCCGAGAACTTAAAAATAAAGGTTGTTTTCCTTTGGTCAAAAATAGAACAAGAGCATTCTGAAAATGTACAAACCGCAAATAATCCAGGATTATTATTGTTATTATAATCCTGGATTTTGTCCAGGAATATTATCCTGGACAAAACACCTCAAATTTGCTGAACATTTTGAGGAAATGAGTTAGATAAAATGAAAGTACCAATGATTGTTACACACACACTAGGTGTGGTGAAATGTGTCCTCTGCAGGAATTGATTAACGTGGACCCCGATTTATGGGTTGTACTTGTATAGCGCTTTTCTACCTTCAAGGTACTCGAAGCGCTTTGACACTACTTCCACATTCACCCATTCACACACACATTCACACACTGATGGAGGGAGCTGCCATGCAAGGCGCTAACTAGGTGAAGTGTCTTGCTCAAGGACACAACGGACGTGACGAGGTTGGTACTAGGTGGGGATTGAACCAGGGACTCTCGGGTTGCGCACGGCCACTCCCCCACTGCGCCACGCCGTCCCTTAAACAACTTAAACAAGTTGCAAAACTTATTCAGGTGTTACCATTTAGTAGTCAATTGTACGGAATATGTACTGAACTGTGCAATCTACTAATAAAAGTTTCAATCAATAAATCATTTGACCCATCCCCTTGTTCACCCCCTGCAAGGTGAGGGGAGCAGTGGGCAGCAGCGTTGGCCGCGGCCGGGAATCATTTTTGGTGATTTAACCCCAAATTAGTGCAGTTTCAAAAACCCAATGAGTTTAAATTTGGGATTAAACTTTTAAGTCAGAGTCTTCCTGGGATTGAAGAAAAACACAACATACCAGTTCAGTGGCCTTGTGTTTAGAGTGTCCGCCCTGAGACGGGGAGGTTGTGAGTTCAAACCCCGGCCGAGTCATACCAGAGACTATACAAATCGGGACCCATTGCCTCCATGCTTGGCATTGTTGGAATTGGGGGTTAGAGCACCAAAAACCATTCCCGGGCGCGGCCACCGCTGCTGCTCACTGCTCCCCTCACCTCCCAGGGGGTGATCAAGTGTGATGGGTCACATGCAGAGGATCATTTTGCCACACCTAGTGTGTGTGACAATCATTGGTACTTTAACTTATTAACTTTATATGATTTGCCTGAGAAGCTGGACAGGACAGTTGGTACAAAATGCGGCTGCTAGACTTTTGACAAGAACAAGAAAGTTTGATCACATTACGCCTGTACTGTATATACCTTTATATACATATATACATACATATATACCTGTACTGGCTCACCTGCACTGGCTTCCTGTGCACTTAAGATGTGACTTTAAGGTTTTACTACTTACGTATAAAATACTACACGGTCTAGCTCCATCCTATCTTGCCGATTGTATTGTACCATATGTCCCGGCAAGAAATCTGCGTTCAAAGGACTCCGGCTTATTAGTGATTCCCAAAGCCCAAAAAAAGTCTGCGGGCTATAGAGCGTTTTCCGTTCGGGCTCCAGTACTCTGGAATGCCCTCCCGGTAACAGTTCGCGATGCCACCTCAGTAGAAGCATTTAAGTCTCACCTTAAAACTCATTTGTATACTCTAGCCTTTAAATAGACTCCCTTTTTAGACCAGTTGATCTGCCGTTTCTTTTCTTTTTCTTCTATGTCCCACTCTCCCTTGTGGAGGGGGTCCGGTCCGATCCGGTGGCCATGTACTGCTTGCCTGTGTATCGGCTGGGGACATCTCTGCGCTGCTGATCCGCCTCCGCTTGGGATGGTTTCCTGCTGGCTCCGCTGTGAACGGGACTCTCGCTGCTGTGTTGGATCCGCTTTGGACTGGACTCTCGCGACTGTGTTGGATCCATTGTGGATTGAACTTTCACAGTATCATGTTAGACCCGCTCGACATCCATTGCTTTCCTCCTCTCCAAGGTTCTCATAGTCATCATTGTCACCGACGTCCCACTGGGTGTGAGTTTTCCTTGCCCTTATGTGGGCCTACCGAGGATGTTGTGGTGGTTTTTGCAGCCCTTTGAGACACTAGTGATTTAGGGCTATATAAGTAAACATTGATTGATTGATTGATACTTGGCAAACTCATCAGGCGGGCCCGATAAAACCTGTTCGCGGGCCGTACGTTTGACACCCGTGGTTTAAGGTTAGCCCAGATTTGAAAGAGGGTTCTCTCCTTGGAAACGGTGTGTGTACTAGTCAAACAGCCACATAAAGTTAATTGGTGGCATTCACTCAATGGCATTTACAGCTAATGTATTTTGGGTATTCATGTGAACCACGCCTTCTGGTTCCAAACGCGGTTTTGGGTTTCATAATGGACCATTTGACTGAATCTGGAGTGCCTTTGTCCTTTTTTTTTGTGTGCGCACGTACAACAGACCGGAGCAATCATTCCCAGACAACTCTTTTCATGCGGTGGAGCTCAGTTGACTGCTGGTGAGAAAACAACTCGGCAAAGGGAGCGATCTGGTTTGACTCTTAAAGTTTGCAACTTCCAGGTGGTAAACAGATGACTCGGGTCGAGCATGTGTGCGGTTAGCTTGTCGTCATAAATGCTCAAAGCAGAAGGCCTCCATCCTAACACCATATGAAAAAGGATCATTTGGTCCACCCCCTCAGGGGATGTTCACGCCGGGCTTTTGGACTGCAGCCTGATAAACTGCCTGGTTTTGGGTGCTCCTTTGTGTCGTCATGCAAGGTTCTTTTTTGTATGTACTTCATCTTTCCACCTCTAAATGCTAAAAATGTTTGTACAAATAGTTAAATCAGTTGCCTGCCAGAGTGTTCACATAATAGCGTAAATTCCGGACTATAAGCAGTTACTTTTTTCCTACACTTTGAGCCCTACGGCTTCTAAAACGGTGCGGATCATTTATAGATTTTTCTTTGCTGATGGCCATGATTTATAATGTTTTAAAAAACAAAACAAGCAAATACATGGAATTGTTTGTGCAACGGCTCCAACTTTTGGATGAGTCCTTGGTGTCGTCATACAAGGTTTTTTGGTAAAACAAATCTCAAAGTGGGAATGTACTAAATCTTTCCACCTCTGAATACTGAAAATGTTTGTACCTATGCTGCACCTATTTTGACTATTTACCTTATAATACCGTAAATTCCAGACTATAAGCAGATACTGTTTTCCTACACTTTGAGCCCTCCGGCTTCTAAAACGGTGCTAATAATGTATCGATTTTTCTTTGCTGATGGCCATAATGTATAACATACATAATAGTTTAAAAAACAAAACAAGCAAATACATGGAATTGTTTGTGCTACGGCTCCATCTTTTGGACAAGTCTTTGGTGTTTTCATACAAGGATTTTTGGTAAAACAAGTCTCAAAGTGGGAATGTACTTCATCTTTCCACCTCTAAATACTGAAAATGTTTGTACAAATAACTGCTGCACCTTTTTTGACTATTTACTGATGTACTGTAGCCTGCCAGAGTGTTCATATAATGGCGTAAATTCCGGACTATAAGCAGTTACTTTTTTCCTACACTTTGAGCCCTACGGCTTCTAAAACGGTGCGGATCATTTATAGATTTTTCTTTGCTGATGGCCATGATTTATAATGTTTTAAAAAACAAAACAAGCAAATACATGGAATTGTTTGTGCAACGGCTCCAACTTTTGGATGAGTCCTTGGTGTCGTCATACAAGGTTTTTTTGGTAAAACAAATCTCAAAGTGGGAATGTACTAAATCTTTCCACCTCTGAATACTGAAAATGTTTGTACCTATGCTGCACCTATTTTGACTATTTACCTTATAATACAGTAAATTCCAGACTATAAGCAGCGACTGTTTTCCTACACTTTGAGCCCTACGGCTTCTAAAACAGTGCGGATTATTTATAGATTTTTCTTTGCTGATGGGCATAATGTATAATATATATAATAATAAAAAAAAAAAGAAGCAAATACATGGAATCGTTTGTGGTATGGCTCCATCTTTGGACGAGTCCTTTGTGTCATCATACAAGGTTTTTTGGTAAAACGAGTCTCAAAGTGGGAATGTACTTCATCTTTCCACCTCTAAATACTGAAAATGTTTGTACAAATAACTGCTGCACCTTTTTTGACTATTTACTTTATAATACTGTAAATTCCAGACTATAAGCAGATACTGTTTTCCTACACTTTGAGCCCTCCGGCTTCTAAAACGGTGCTAATCATTTATGGATTTTTCTTTGCTGATGGGCCCTACACTTTGAGCCCTACGGCTTCTAAAACGGTGTCGAACATTTATAGATTTTTCTTTGCTGATGGCCATAATGTATAATATATATAATAGTTTAAAAAACAAAACAAACAAATACATGGAATTGTTTGTGCTATGGCTCCATCTTTTGGACAAGTTCTTTGTGTTGTCATACAAGGTTTTTTGGTAAAACAAGTCTCAAGGTGGGAATGTACTTCATCTTTCCACCTCTAAATACTGAAAATGTTTTTACAAATAACTGCTGCAACTTTTTTGACTATTAACTGGTGTACTGTAGCCTGCTACAATGTTCATATAATAGCGTCAATTCTGGACTATAAGCAAATACTTTTTTCCTACACTTTGAGCCCTACGGCTTCTAAAACGGTGCGGATAATTTATGGATTTTTCTTTGCTGATGGTCATAATGTATAACATACATAATAGTTTAGAAAACAAAACAAGCAAATACATGGAATTGTTTGTGCTACGGCTCCATCTTTTGGACAAGTCCTTTGTGTCGTCATATAAGGTTATTTTGGTCAACTGAGTCTCAAAGTGGGAATGTACTTCATCTTTCCACCAGTAAATACTGAAAAAGTTTGTACAAATAACTGCTGCACCTTTTTGACTATTTACTGGTGTACTATAGCCTGCTAGTGTTCATATAATACCGTAAATTCCAGACTATAAGCAGCTACTTTTTTCCTACACTTTGAGCCCTCCAGGCTTATAAAATGGTGCGGATAATTTATGGATTTTTCTTTGCTAATATATATGTAATAGTTTAAAAAAACAAAACAAGTAAATACGTTGAAAAGGTGTGTTATTGTTTGTGCTATGGCTCCATCTTTTAGACAAGTTCGCTCACTGCAAAGTCCTTCCATTTAATGCTTTTAACCGGAAGTAGAAGTGCAGTTCCTTTTCATAGTCGTCCGTGGTGCTCATATGGATTCTTTATTATTCGCTATTAGCGACATTTGTAAGTTTCACAATATAACTAAAACTGTTCATACCTACTAAACCATTCCATGTGTGATGTCTGTTGGACTGTTTTCATCCATATTTGTGCTTTTGTAATGTAATCAAGCTAGTAGCTTGTCTGTGATAGTATAATTAACTTACAATGGCATTCTTTTTCTATTGTTTCTCTTGTGTAAACTCACCTAAACGTCACTGCGGAGTTATTGAGTCTGTTTCTCTGATTGGAGAGATAGATTCCGCAGCTAGTGCGTCCATGACAATCACTTCTGTTTTGTTTGACCACCCGTTTTACTGCCGTGTTACAGACATTGTTTAAAAGCAATTAAGGCATGTCAATATTTACACAGTCTTTTTGTTTAAATAACTGACGCTTGCAAGTAGCGGCTAGTGGGAGTCATCGTTGTGCCTTCAAAGTCCTCTAAAACAACCTTCAAAACCCTTCCAGCAGCGTTTTATATACACGCTGCAATTGATTGATTTGATTGACTGATACTTTTATTACTAGATTGCACAGTACAGTACATATTCCGTACAATTGACCACTGAATGGTAACACCCGAATAAGTTTTTCAACTTGTTTAAGTCGGGGTACACGTTAATCAATTCATGGTAAGAATATATTAGGGCTGGGCAATAAATCGAATATACTCGATATATTGCGGGTGTGTCTCTGTGCGATTTAGAAAATGACTATCGCGATATTGGAGGATACGTTCTCACGCAGTTGCTTTTAACTGCGGGCATATTACACTACAGGCGTTTCTCACTCCTTCCTGTCTCTCCTTCTCACAGAGACTTAAAACAAGCGCACCTTCTTACGTACGTCACATACTGTTGCGTCATATGCCCTCGCTGAGCAGAGAGGTAGCAGCATGGGTAACATTAGCTGTGATGCTAGCGGTGCGGTGCGAGTGGTAATACGAGAGAAAGAAGATGCGAATCTGGTGACAAATGAAGGAAGAATTCATTGAATTGATTAACGTGGACCAGACTTAAACAAGTTGAAAAACTTATTCGGGTGTTACCATTTAGTGGTCAATTGTACGGAATATGTACTGTACTGTGCAAACTACTAATAAAATTATCAATCAATCAATCAATTCCTAAGAAAAACAGCACGGGGTCCATCGTCTGGCGGTGGTTTGGCTTCAAGCGGGAATATGTCGAACAAGTATGTGGCAAAACGTTGCAACAAAGTCTGAGTACTGCTATTTTCTAGCATCATTTGAAAAGCCACCCGCTAGAGAACGAAGAGTGCTTGAATCTCCGCATGTCAACATCTCCGTTCAGTGCCACACCCACAAAATGCCCAAGCAACCATTTCCAGATCAACACTGCATGAAAAAAATAGTCAACAACAGAAGGCGATAACGTCCGCAGGAACCTACCACATAGTGAAGGACATACACTATTAGATTTCCTATTATGCAACTCATTTTTATTTGACAGTTATTGAAATACCTTGTGTGACATCATGCACAAAAGTGCACTTTATCGGTTTTAAACTATTGTAGTTGTGTTCTGCACAAAAAGTGCACTTTAATTTAGTGTTGTTTTGATATGTCATCTTAGTGACATCATGCACAAAAGTGCACTTTATATGTTTCAAGCTATTGTGGTGGCGTTCTGTACAAAAAGTGCACTTTAGTTTAGTGTTTTGATATGTCATCTTAGTGACATCATGCACAAAAGTGCACTTTATATGTTTTAAGCTATTGTGGTGGCGTTCTGTACAAAAAGTGCACTTTAATTTAGTGTTGTTTTGATATGTCACCTTAGTGACATCATGCACAAAAGTGCACTTTATCGGTTTTAAACTATTGTAGTTGTGTTCTGCACAAAAAGTGCACTTTAATTTAGTGTTGTTTTGATATGTCATCTTAGTGACATCATGCACAAAAGTGCACTTTATATGTTTTAAGCTATTGTGGTGGCGTTCTGTACAAAAAGTGCACTTTAGTTTAGTGTTTTGATATGTCATCTTAGTGACATCATGCACAAAAGTGCACTTTATATGTTTTAAGCTATTGTGGTGGCGTTCTGTACAAAAAGTGCACTTTAATTTAGTGTTGTTTTGATATGTCACCTTAGTGACATCATGCACAAAAGTGCACTTTATCGGTTTTAAACTATTGTAGTTGTGTTCTGCACAAAAAGTGCACTTTAATTTAGTGTTGTTTTGATATGTCATCTTAGTGACATCATGCACAAAAGTGCACTTTATATGTTTTAAGCTATTGTGGTGGCGTTCTGTACAAAAAGTGCACTTTAGTTTAGTGTTTTGATATGTCATCTCAGTGACATCATGCACAAAAGTGCACTCATAGTTTGTTTTAAACTGCCTCTGACAATCTTGCACTTTCTGTTTTGAAATGACATGAATGTTTGTGCCACTGCTTAATAACTGTTTAATAAATACATTTTTGGTCAATTGACCTAGCTGTGATTTCCCTCTCTGCATGAAAGTTTAAAATTAGCATATATTAATGCAGGATAAGGAAGAATGTTTTAATGTAGACACATAGAATCATCATACTGCTGTGATTATATGCATCAAGTGTTCATTCAAGGCAAAGGTAAAATATCGAGATATATACAGTATCGTGTATCGTGACATGGCTTAAAAATATCGAGATATTAATAAAAAGGCCATATCGCCCAGCCCTAGTATTCATATAATGCAGTAACAGACACATTCTTAACAAAATGTACAACATTTACCGTATTTTGGTCATTTTCTGCATTACCTGAACTTCCTTTTTCAGCGCGTTTAATGCCGTTTCCGTAACAACACATTTCGGACTTCCGGCAATACCTGTTTCTGGGGGGGAAAAAAAAAAACGCAAGTGAAGTGAATTATATTTATATAGTGTTTATTTCTAGTGACTAAAAGCGCTTTTACACAGTGAAACCCAATATCTAGGTTAAGTTTAACCCATTGTGGGTGGCACTGGGAGCAGGTGGACAAAGTGTCTTGCCCAAGGACACAAAGACTAGAATGGCGGAAGCGGGGATCGAACATGGAACCCTCAAGTTGCTGGCACGGCCACTCTAACAACCGAGCTATACCGCCCATATACTGCCAAAAGATTCCCACCTCTAAGTTTGACTGTCAGTCTGCTTAGCACTCAGCATCAAGGTTTGGAATTCGGGGTTAAATCACCAAAAATGAGTCCCGGGCATGGCCACCGCTGCTGCCCACTGCTCCCCTCACCTCCCAGGGGGGGATCAAGGGTGATGGGTCAAATGCAGAGAATATTTTCGCCACACCTAGTGTGTGTGTGACAATCATTGGTACTTAAACTTTAACTTAAGATAGTCAGAAAAAAGCGGACTGTCAGTACATGTTTTGACTTAGATCAGGGGTCTCAGACACGCGGGCTGCGGGCCACAATTGAGACGTTATTTTGCGGCCCCCACCTTAATATGAAAGTTTAATGTTAGTGCGGCCCGCGAGTTTTATATGAATGGCGCTTGACAGCGTTGTGTTATTTGGGTCCAAAATGGCTCTTTCAACGTTCTGGGTTGCCTACCCCTGCATTAGTGGAAAAGCGGCAAATGAGTATAAACGACAGCCTTCCTGGTAAGGTTTATTCGGGTGTACTGGAGAGGAGGCTACGCCGGATAGTCGAACCTCGGATTCAGGAGGAACAGTGTGGTTTTCGTCCTGGTCGTGGAACTGTGGACCAGCTCTATACTCTCGGCAGGGTTCTTGAGGGTGCATGGGAGTTTGCCCAACCAGTCTACATGTGCTTTGTGGACTTGGAGAAGGCATTCGACCGTGTCCCTCTGGGAGTCCTGTGGGGAGTGCTCAGAGAGTATGGGGTATCGGACTGTCTTATTGTGGCGGTCCGCTCCCTGTATGATCAGTGCCAGAGCTTGGTCCGCATTGCCGGCAGTAAGTCGAACACATTTCCAGTGAGGGTTGGACTCCGCCAAGGCTGTCCTTTGTCACCGATTCTGTTCATAACTTTTATGGACAGAATTTCTGGGCGCAGTCAAGGCGTTGAGGGGTTCTGGTTTGGTAACCGCAGGATTAGGTCTCTGCTTTTTGCAGATGATGTGGTCCTGATGGCTTCATCTGACCGGGATCTTCAGCTCTCACTGGATCGGTTTGCAGCCGAGTGTGAAGTGACCGCAATGAGAATCAGCACCTCCAAGTCCGAGTCCATGATTCTCACCCGGAAAAGGGTGGAGTGCCATCTCCGGGTTGGGGAGGAGACCCTGCCCCAAGTGGAGGAGTTCAAGTACCTAGGAGTCTTGTTCACAAGTGAGGGAAGAGTGGATCGTGAGATCGACAGGCGGATCGGTGCGGCGTCTTCAGTAATGTGGACGTTGTACCGGTCCATTGTGGTGAAGAAGGAGCTGAGCCGGAAGGCAAGGCTCTCAATTTACCGGTCGATCTACGTTCCCATCCTCACCTATGGTCATGAGCTTTGGGTCATGACCGAAAGGATAAGATCACGGGTACAAGCGGCCAAAATGAGTTTCCTCCGCCGTGTGGCGGGTCTCTCCCTTAGAGATAGGGTGAGAAGCTCTGCCATCCGGGAGGAACTCAAAGTAAAGCCGCTGCTCCTCCACATCGAGAGGAGCCAGATGAGGTGGTTCGGGCATCTGGTCAGGATGCCACCCGAACGCCTCCCTAGGGAGGTGTTTAGGGCACGTCCAACCGGTAGGAGGCCACGGGGAAGACCCAGGACACGTTGGGAAGACTATGTCTCCCGGCTGGCCTGGGAACGCCTCGGGATCCCCCGGGAAGAGCTAGACGAAGTGGCTGGGGAGAGGGAAGTCTGGGTTTCCCTGCTTAGGCTGTTGCCCCCGCGACCCGACCTCGGATAAGCGGAAGATGATGGATGGATGGATGGATGGACAGACGTTGCCATGGACACCTGTCCGTCAGTAATAACAGTCCCCGATAACCTGGACCAATTCAATCAATCAATCAACCAATCAATCAATCAATGTTTATTTATATAGCCCCAAATCACAAATGTCTTAAAGGACTGCACAAATCATTGCGACTACAACATCCTCGGAAGAACCCACAAAAGGGCAAGGAAAACTCACACTCAGTGGGCAGGGAGAGTTCACATCCAGTGGGACGCCAGTGACAATGCTGACTATGAGAAACCTTGGAGAGGACCTCAGATGTGGGCAACCCCCCACCCCCCTCTAGGGGACCGAAAGCAATGGATGTCGAGCGGGTCTAACATGATACTGTGAAAGTTCAATCCATAGTGGCTCCAACACAGCCGCGAGAGTTCAGTTCAAGCGGATCCAAGACAGCAGCGAGAGTCCCGTCCACAGGAGACCATCTCAAGCGGAGGCGGATCAGCAGCGTAGAGATGTCCCCAACTGATACAGGCGAGCGGTCCATCCTGGGTCCCGACTCTGGACAGCCAGTACTTCATCCATGGTCATCGGACCGGACCCCCTCCACAAGGGAGGGGGGGGACATAGGAGAAAGAAAAGAAGCGGCAGATCAACTGGTCTAAAAAGGAGGTTTATTTAAGGGCTAGAGTATACAGATGAGTTTTAAGGTGAGACTTAAATGCTTCTACTGAGGTAGCATCTCGAACTGTTACCGGGAGGGCATTCCAGAGTACTGGAGCCCGAAATGAAAAAGCTCTATAGCCCGCAGACTTTTTTTGGGCTCTAGGAATCACTAATAAGCCGGAGTCCTTTGAACGCAGATTTCTTGCCGGGACATATGGTACAATACAATCGGCAAGATAGGATGGAGCTAGACCGTGTAGTATTTTATACGTAAGTAGTAAAACCTTAAAGTCACATCTTAAGTGCACAGGAAGCCAGTGCAGGTGAGCCAGTATAGGTATATATGTATGTATATATGTATATAAAGGTATATACAGTACAGGCGTAATGTGATCAAACTTTCTTGTTCTTGTCAAAAGTCTAGCAGCCGCATTTTGTACCAACTGTAATCTTTTAATGCTAGACATGGGGAGACCCGAAAATAATACGTTACAGTAGTCGAGGCGAGACGTAACAAACGCATGGATAATGATCTCAGCGTCTTTAGTGGACAGAATGGAGCGAATTTTAGCGATATTACGGAGATGAAATTCAAACCGTTATTTGTTTTTTTTTATTGTTTAATCTGCATTGCCTCACACGATGAACACTACATATATTTCTATATGGCGCCGGATAACACTCCGGGAGCCGTCACTTTTTTGCGCTCGCTATCCTGGTACTTTCCCGGCTGTTTTCCGCCTACCGCCGTGTTGCTGTAGGGAGGAAAAACAGAACGGCACACATTGCGGAAATAACATTATTCTCCGTGCGTCGGCCGAATACAAATATATTCCACAACCCCAAACGTGTCTTTTTCAAAGCGTGAAGAGAAAGGTTAGTGATGAGCGAAGACAATTCCAGGAAAAGTGGGAGATGCAATATTTCTTTGTTGAGCACAGAAGCACCTCGACGTGTCTTATTTGCACAGAGAAAGTTGCGGCGCACAAAGAAAACAATTTGAAACGTCATTATACATCTAGACATGCTGAGAAGTATGCAACATTTTTCTTTAGAAATCTTTTCTCGCGGCCCAGCCTCACCCAGACTCTGCATCCAGTGGCCCCCAGGTAAAGTGAGTTTGAGACCCCTTATTTCCATGGACAGTAGAGCAGTGTGTCGGTCCATCAAAACAACTGTAACCTTTTCAAGCGGCTCAGGCTGCTCTCCCGTTTCCAGCCAGGATTGATAACACGCTACTTAAATACATGTTCCATGCATCAGGTCAGATGGGAACACAAATGTGCAGCCGTTGCGTCGGTCGTGGTGGACTAGTTTCCACTTCTCGGCGCTGGAGCCTGCATGCTGCCGTCACACGTCTGTGTCGGAATGTCAGGACCCTTTGTAAAAATGGCACGCTGTTAAATGTGTGCGCACAAGATGGCTTTTGTGCTTTTGGCGGTGGGAGGCCCGGACCTGGATCTGCTCCTCTAAAAGGAGCGTGTCACGGTTTAGACCACAGGTGTCAAACTCAAGGCCCGTCACATCATTTTATATGGCCCGCCAACGCCTAGGAAAATAAGTAGTGCCTTATCTTTTCCTATTAAATGTATTTGTTCTTTCCATTTTGACAAACAAATATGTATGCACTGCAGGAAATTGCATACCTTTTTAAATGTTAATATTATGCTATATTGCAACAAATGATATATTACCATAGTTTCCACACATTTGTATTTCCATCCATCCATCCATCCATTTTCTACCGCCTGTCCCTTTCTGGGTTGCGGGGGGTGCTGGGGCCTATCCTAGCTGCATTCAGGCGAAAGGCGGGGTACACCCTGGACAAGTCACCCACTCATCACAGGGCCAACACGGATAGACAGACAACATTCACACTCACACACTAGAACCAATTTCCACCCATCCATCCATCCATCCATCCATCCATCCATCCATCCATCCATCCATTTTGTACCGCTTGTCCCTTTCGGGGTAGCGGGGGGTGCTGGGGCCTATCCCAGATGCATTCAGGCGAAAGGCGGGGTACACCCTGGACAAGTCACCCACTCATCACAGGGCCAACACAGATAGACAGACAACATTCACACTCACACACTAGAACCAATTTCCATCCATCCATCCATTTTCTACCGCTTGTCCCTTTTGGGGTCGCAAGGGGTGCTGGAGCCAATCTCGGCTTCATTCGGGCAGAAGGCGGCGTACACCCTGGACAAGTCGCCACCTCATCGCAGGGCCAACACAGATGGACAGACAACATTCACACTCACATTCACACAATCGGCCCAGTTTCAATTCATCCATCCATCCATCCATTTTTTACCGCCTGTCCCCTTTTGGGGTCGCGTGGGGTGCCGGAGCCTATTTTAGCTGCATTCAGGCGGAAGGCGGTGTACACCCTGAACAAGTCGCCACCTCATCGAAGGGCCAACACAGACAACATTCACACTCACATTCACACACTAGGGCCAATTTCCATCCATCCATCCATCCATTTTGTACCGCTTGTCCCTTTCTGGGTTGCGGGGGGTGCTGGGGCCTATCCCAGCTGCATTCAAGCAAAAGGCGGGGTACACCCTGGACAAGTCACCCACTCATCACAGGGCCAACACAGATAGACAGACAACATTCACACTCACACACTAGAACCAATTTCCATCCATTTTCTACCGCTTGTCCCTTTTGGGGTCGCAAGGGGTGCTGGAGCCAATCTCGGCTTCATTCGGGCAGAAGGCGGGGTACACCCTGGACAAGTCGCCACCTCATCGCAGGGCCAACACAGATGGACAGACAACATTCACACTCACATTCACACAATCGGCCCAGTTTCAATTCATCCATCCATCCATTTTTTACCGCCTGTCCCCTTTTGGGGTCGCGTGGGGTGCCAGAGCCTATTTTAGCTGCATTCAGGCGGAAGGCGGCGTACACCCTGGACAAGTCGCCACCTCATCGAAGGGCCAACACAGACAACATTCACACTCACATTCGCACACTAGGGCCAATTTCCATCCATCCATCCATCCATTTTCTACTGTTTGTCCCTTTTGGGGTGGCGGGGGGTGCAGGAGCCTATTTTAGCTGCATTCGGGCAGAAGGCGGGGTACACCCTAGACAAGTCGCCACCTCATTGAAGGGTCAACACAGACAACATTCACACTCACATTCACACATTAGGGCCAATTTCCATCCATCCATTAATTTTCTACCGCTTGTTCCTTTCGGGGTCGCGTGGGGTGCTGGAGCTTATCTTAGTTGCATTCAGGCGGAAGGCGGTGTACACCCTGGACAAGTCTCCACTTCAACAAAGGGCCAACACAGACAACATTCACACTCACATTCACACACTAGGGCCAATTTCCATCCATCCATCCATCCATTTTGTACCGCTTGTCCCTTTTGGGGTGGCGGGGGGTGCTGCAGCCTATCTCAGCTGCATTCGGGCGGAAGGCGGGGTACACCCTGGACAAGTCGCCACCTCATCGCAGGGCCAACACAGATAGCCAGCATACACACTCACATTCACACACTAGGGCCAATTTCCATCCATCCATCCATCCATTTTGTACCGCTTGTCCCTTTTGGGGTGGCGGGGGGTGCTGCAGCCTATCTCAGCTGCATTCGGGCGGAAGGCGGGGTACACCCTAGACAAGTCGCCACCTCATCGAATTGCCAACACAGACAACATTCACAATCACATTCACACATTAGGGCCAATTTCCATCCATCCATTAATTTTTTACCGCTTGTCCGTTTCGGGGTCGCTGGGGGTGCTGGAGCTTATTTTAGCTGCATTCAGGCGGAAGGCGGTGTACACCCTGGATAAGTCGCCACCTCATCGCAGGGCCAACACACATAGACAGACGACATTCACACTCATATTCACACACTAGGGCCAATTTCCATCCATCCATCCATCCATCCATTTTCTACTGCTTGTCCCTTTTGGGGTCGAGGGGGGTGCTGGAGCCTACCACAACTGCATTCGGGTGGAAGGCGGCGTACACCCTGGACAAGTCGCCACCTCATCGAAGGGCCAACACAGACAACATTCACACTCACATTCGCACACTAGGGCCAATTTCCATCCATCCATTAATTTTCTACTGCTTGTCCCTTTTGGGGTCGCGGGGGGTGCTGGAGCCTACCACAACTGCATTCGGGTGGAAGGCGGCGTACACCCTGGACAAGTCGCCACCTCATTGAAGGGCCAACACAGACAACATTCACACTCACATTCACACACTAGGGCCAATTTCCATCCATCCATCCATTAATTTTCTACTGCTTGTCCCTTTTGGGGTCATGGGGGGTGCTGGAGCCTACCTCAGCTGCATTCGGGTGGAAGGCGGTGTACACACTGGACAAGTCGCCAACTCATCGAAGGGCCAACACAAACAACATTCACACTCACATTCGCACACTAGGGCCAATTTCCATCCATCCATTAATTTTCTACTGCTTGTCCCTTTTGGGGTCGCGGGGGGTGCTGGAGCCTACCTCAGCTGCATTCGGGTGGAAGGCAGTGTACACCCTGGACAAGTCGCCACCTCATCGAAGGGCCAACACAGACAACATTCACACTCACATTCACACACTAGGGCCAATTTCCATCCATCCATCCATTCATCCATTAATTTTCTACTGCTTGTCCCTTTTGGGGTCATGGGGGGTGCTGGAGCCTACCTCAGCTGCATTCGGGTGGAAGGCGGTGTACACACTGGACAAGTCGCCAACTCATCGAAGGGCCAACACAAACAACATTCACACTCACATTCACACAATAGGGCAAATTTCCATCCATCCATCCATTTTCTACCGCTTGTCCCTTTTTGGGGTCGCGGGGGGTGCTGGAGCGCCTATCTCAGCTGTATTCAGGCGGAAGGCGGGGTACACCCTGGACAAGTCGCCACCTCAAGTCGCCAGCATACACACTCACATTCACACACTACAACAAACAAGCTCAGAAACAGGCTTCTTTCCCAGAGTTGTCACCATCTTGAACTGTAACTTATAATAAATAAATAAATAGATAAATACATCCTACCCTAATACCCTACTGTGCAATATTACCCTTCGAATGCAATATTTCTGACACTGATTGTTATTTATTATTCCGGTATTCTTGTCTTGTTGTGTGTACTGTACAGTATTTTGTATATGTACAGTGTTTTGTATATTGAGGGAATTATTTAGATGCGTTCAAGAGTCTTATGGCCTGTGTTAGGGCTGGGCCATATATCGATATACTCGATATATCGCTGATTTCTTTTAGTGCGATATAGAAAATGACTATATTGTGATATAAGTATATGTACTCACACAGTTGCTTTTAGCTGCGGGCATTACACTGCATGCGTTTCCCACTCTTTCTTCAGACACTTAAAACAAGCGCACCTTCTTAATAACGTCACGCCCCCCCCCCGAGCAGAGAGGTAGTGACATGGTAACATTAGCTGTGATGCTAACGATCCGTCGCGAGTGGTAATATGCGAGAAAAGAGGTGCGAATCTGGTAACAAATGAAGGAAGAATTAATTCCCGAGAAAAACAGCAGGGGGTCCATCGTCTTGACGGCGGTTTGGCTTCAAGCGGGAAGATGTCGAATTATGCCGCAAAAGCGTTGCTACAAAAAGTAGCAGCACTGCTAATGTGTAGCATCATTTGAAAAGTCACCCGTCAGAGAATAAAGAGTGCTTGAAACTCCGCATGTCAACATCTACGTCGTTGCCACACCCACAAAATGCCGAAGCAACTATTTCCAGATCAACACTGCATGAAAAAAAAAGTCAACAACAGAAGGCGATAACGTCCGCAGGAACCTACCACATAGCGAAGGACAACACTATTTGATTTCCTATTTTGCAGCTCATTTTTATTTGACGGGCTTCACGGTGGCAGAGGGGTTAGTGCGTCTGCCTCACAATACGAAGGTCCTGCAGTCCTGGGTTCAAATCCAGGCTCGGGATCTTTCTGTGTGGAGTTTGCATGTTCTCCCCGTGAGTGCGTGGGTTCCCTCCAATACTCCGGCTTCCTCCAACTTCCAAAGACATGCACCTGGGGATAGGTTGATTGGCAACACTAAATTGGCCCTAGTGTGTGAATGTGAGTGTGAATGTTGTCTATCTGTGTTGGCCCTGCGATGAGGTGGTGACTTGTCCAGGGTGTATACCGCCTTCCGCCCGATTGTAGCTGAGATAGGCGCCAGCGCCCCCCGCGACTCCAAAAGGGAATAAGCGGTAGAAAATGGAGGGATGGATTTATATTTGACAGTTATTGAAATATCTTGTGTGACATCATGCACAAAAGAGCACTTTATTTGTTTTAAGCTATTGTAGTGGCGTTCTGTACAAAAAGGGAACTTTAGTGTTGTTTTGATATGTCATCTTAGTGACATCATGCACAAAAGTGCACACATAGCTCGTTTTAAAATGTCTCTGACATTTGGAAATGACATGAATGTTTGTGCTACTGCTTAATAACTGTTTAATAAATACAGTTTTGCTAAATTGACTTAGTTGTGATTTCCCTCTCTGGATCAAAGTTTCAAATGAGCATATATTAATGCAGTACGAACAAGAATGTTTCAATGTAGACACGTAGAATCATCATACTGCTGTGATTATATGCATCAAGTAGGGGTGTAACGGTACACAAAAATTTCGGTTCGGTACGTACCTCGGTTTAGATGTCATGGTTCGGTTCATTTTCGGTACAGTAAGATAACAACAAAATATACATTTTTTGGTTATTTATTTAGCAAATTTGTAAACAATGGCTTTAACTTTTTAACATTGGGAACACTATAATAATTCTGCCCACGTTAATCAACATTAAACTGCCTCAAATTGTTGCTTTGATTAAATAAAATGACAAAACCTTTCTTCTACATATAAAAAGTTTAACTTTAAACAGTTTCAAGTCAACGCATCATGCTTAATTTATGACATTTGGGAAGCCTGTAGTTGACTTATTATACACACACCTACGCGCACGCAAACACACACATGCACAGCAAAATGAGCTAACGTGACGCTAAAAGCTAATTAGCCTTCACCTCAACCCAGAACTAGAAGGTCAACGGGCTCATAGTGATGTTTGTAATAGTTGTGACTGGGAAGTCCATCCATCCATTTTCTACCGCTTATTCCCTTTCGGTGTCGCGGGGGGCGCTGGCGCCTATCTCAGCTACAATCGGGCGGAAGGCAGGGTACACCCTGGACAAGTCGCCACCTCATCGCAGGGCCAACACAGATAGACAGACAACATTCACACACTAGGGCCAATTTAGTGTTGCCAATCAACCTATCCCCAGGTGCATGTCTTTGGAAGTGGGAGGAAGCCGGAGTACCCGGAGGGAACCCACGCATTCACGGGGAGAACATGCAAACTCCACACAGAAAGATCCCGAGCCTGGATTTGAACCCAGGACTGCAGGACCTTCGTATTGTGAGGCAGACGCACTAACCCCTCTACCACAGTGAAGCCCGTGGACGATGACTGCGAAGTGTTTTTTATAATTTGGGGAGCGTACGATGTCCGCTGCTCACCTGCTAAACACATATCTGCTCATCTCGATGCCGAAGCACTGACAACATGCGCTCTGAATACACACTGCTGATTGGCTGTTACATCGCTCTGAATATGCACTGCTGATTGGCTTTGTATGTAACCAATCAGATGGTTGTTTGGGCGGGACAATGCTGGGTGCTCACTGCTCAGAGGCAGCTGCAGAGCAGCTTGTTAAGACTTACAAACTCGTTCGATACACCCTCGTACCGAAACGGTTCAATACAAATACACGTACCGCTACACCCCTAGTATCAAGTGTTCATTCAAGGCTAAGGCAAAATATTGATATATTTATCGTGTATCGTGACATGGCCTAAAAATATCAAGATATTAATAAAAGGCCATATCGCCCAGCCCTACCCCGAGGGAAGAAGCTGTTACAGAACGTGATGTAATGTGAAATATACAGATTTGTTTTCTTTTTCAGTGTACATTAGAAAAAAAAGTGATAATAAAATGCATAGGCACATTATCAATCAATCAATCAATGTTTACTTATATAGCCCTAAATCACTAGTGTCTCAAAGGGCTGCACAAACCACTACGACATCCTCAGTAGGCCCACATAAGGGCAAGGAAAACTCACACCCAGTGGGACGTCGGTGACAATGATGACTATGAGAACCTTGGAGAGGAGGAAAGCAATGGATGTCGAGCGGGTCTAACATGATACTGTGAAAGTTCAATCCATAATGGATCCAGCACAGTCGCGAGAGTCCAGTCCAAAGCGGATCCAACACAGCAGCGAGAGTCCCGTTCACAGCGGAGCCAGCAGGAAACCATCCCAAGCGGAGGCGGATCAGCAGCGCAGAGATGTCCCCAGCCGATACACAGGCAAGCAGTACATGGCCACCGGACCGGACCAGACCAGACCCCCTCCACAAAGGAGAGTGGGACATAGAAGAAAAAGAAAAGAAACGGCAGATCAACTGGTCTAAAAAGGGAGTCTATTTAAAGGCTAGAGTATACAAATGAGTTTTAAGGTGAGACTTAAATGCTTCTACTGAGGTGGCATCTCGAACTGTTACCGGGAGGGCATTCCAGAGTACTGGAGCCCGAAATGAAAAAGCTCTATAGCCCGCAGACTTTTTTTGGGCTTTGGGAATCACTAATAAGCCGGAGTCCTTTGAACGCAGATTTCTTGCCGGGACATATGGTACAATACAATCGGCAAGATAGGATGGAGCTAGACCGTGTAGTATTTTATACGTAAGTAGTAAAACCTTAAAGTCACATCTTAAGTGCACAGGAAGCCAGTGCAGGTGAGCCAGTACAGGTATATATGTATGTATATATGTATATAAAGGTATATACAGTATAGGTATATATGTATGTATACATGTATATAAAGGTATATACAGTACAGGTATATATGTATGTATATATGTATATAAAGGTATATACAGTATAGGTATATATGTATGTATATATGTATATAAAGGTATATACAGTACAGGTGTAATGTGATCAAACTTTCTTGTTCTTGTCAAAAGTCTAGCAGCCGCATTTTGTACCAACTGTAATCTTTTAATTCTAGACATTAGTATATCCTTCATTATTATAGCCGCCCCTCTTATGGCAGCCGTAACTGCGAGCAGTTTGACAGCCCTGGTATAGACCGAGTTCAGCGCTCCACTATATGACGGAGGATGATGAGTATCGACGTGTGCTGTGAGATACGGAGTGGAGGGTGGTGGTGCCCGGGACCTCCCTGCAGGGTTATTGATCTTGCCCCCCCCCCCCCTTTTCAATGGCTATGGCCCCAGGAGACTTGTAGTGTGACCGAGGGCTCAAAGCATTTTAGGGATCGGCCTTTTGGCTAACTGGGCCCTAATTTGTCACAGACACAATTGTCTTTATTGGGTCTTGTGCGGTCTGCCCTCCCCCCTCAGCCCTCCGTCTGGTCTTCCCCCCCTCCCCCGCCATCCCCCTGGCTTGTCAAACAGTCTCTTATCTCCACCATGCTAACGACCTGCTGCACATCATGCGTTTGTTTAAACGGATGCACTTTTCTCCATATTTGGAGGTCTTCCAACCGGTGAAAGGCACTTTTTGTCTTTGCTTGGGCCCGACATACCTGGCAGAGGTCATATCGCACGACGTGGTTATTGACGACAGGCCTCTTCATCTAATAACCGCGCTACTATCAAATTGGAGAAGTGCCGTCAACATCCTGCGCAATCAATGAATCCATCCATCCATCCATCCATCCATCCATCCATCCATCCATCCATCCATCCATCCATCCACCCCACACATCCCCGAGCAACAGCAGCCATTAACCCTTCTTGTCCCGGCATGCCTCCCTGCCCTCACTAAAATGGTGCCTGTATTTCCCAGACCTCTTTTTGCACGTAATGGTCGCGTTGCAATTACACATCAGCCTTTTAAAGGCCTACTGAAAGCCACTACTACCCATCACACAGTCTGATAGTTTATATACCAATGATGAAATATTAACATTGCAACACATGCCAATACGGACTTTTTAGTTTACTAAATTGCAATTTTAAATTTCCCGGGACTTTTTTCTTCAAAACGTCGTGTAATGATGACGTGTACGCAAGACGTCACGGGTTTTTAGGAAGTATGAGCGCTGCGCACACACACACAGCTAAAAGTCGTCTGCTTTAACGGCATAATTACACAGTATTTTGGACATCTGTTTTGCTGAATCTTTGGCAATTTGTTCAATTAATATTGGAGAAGTCACAGTAGAAAGATGGAGTTGGGACGCTTTAGTCTTTACAATTCCACAAACTTTATGGCTGTCTCACATCGTGGTCACTCCGTGATCACGTACGACCGCCAGACACTTCTGGATGTGGACGAATCGGGCCGTTTTGGACTGATAGACACTTGCGTGCTAGACTTGCTAACTAGCATGGGAATACATCGGCGGCTACATCCAGCGGCCTGTGAAGCAGGGGAGTCTAGTAGCAGCGGGGGCCGTCTACGGAGCAGACGCCAGCGGTGTGATCTCCCGTGTGGAGGGGGTCCGGTCCGATCCGGTGGCCATGTACTGCTCGCCTGTGTATCGGCTGGGGACATCTCTGCGCTGCTGGTCCGCCTACGCTTGGGATGGTTTCCTGCTGGCTCCGCTGTGAACGGGACTCTCGCTGCTGTGTCTTGGATCCTCTTTGGACTGGACTCTCGCGACTGTGTTGTATCCATTGTGGATTGAACTTTCACAGTATCATGTTAGACCCGCTCGACATCCATTGCTTTCCTCCTCTCCAAGGTTCTCATAGTCATTATTGTCACCGACGTCCCACTGGGTCATTATTGTCACTGACGTCCCACTGGGTGTGAGTTTTCCTTGCCCTTATGTGGGCCTACCGAGGATGTCGTGGTGGTTTGTGCAGCCCTTTGAGACACTAGTGATTTAGGGCTATATAAGTAAACATTGATTGATTGATTGATAGCCACACAAACACACGGTGCTTCCTTGTTTAAAATTCTTTAGTAATGCCGACGCTGTATCGATCCATTGTGGGGAAGAAGGAGCTGAGCCGTACCGTGACCTAAACCGAGGTATGTACCGAACAAAGATTTTTGTGTAACGTTCCACCCTTATCATTATGATAAACAGGATGTGTTCTCTCCCTCCCGCAAAGTCATCAAATGCTGCCAAAAAGATGTTGAAAACTAACAACGCTATTCCAGCTGTCGTGTTCAAATAGCCTTTCATTAGTAAACCCGCGAAAGTAGTCGTGCAAAGTTATTCGGGTTATTCATATAACAAAATGCTACTTGGATAGCTTGCACTTGCTCGCACTATAGTCTTTTTATATTGTTTATGTATTGTTAGCAGGTTGAAAACCGCTCAGCGGATTTGCACGGAGAAACCAACGTTTAAAAGGCACGGTGTAATGTGAAGTGAAGTGAATTATATTTATATAGTGCTTTTCTCTAGTGACTCAAAGCGCTTTTACATAGTGAAACCCAATATCGAAGTTCCATTTAAACCAGTGTGGGTGGCACTGGGAGCAGGTGGGTAAAGTGTCTTGCCCAAGGACACCACAGCAGTGACTAGGATGGCGGAAGGTGGGATCGAACCTGGAACCCTCGAGTTGCTGGCACGGCCACTCTACCAACCGAGCTATACCGCCCATCATAAAAATATGCACGAGGGACAAGAACTTTGTTTATGCAGTCACACCACACAGCACATAGGGCTGGCATACCTCGGTTGGTAGAGCGGCCGTACCAGCAACTTCAGGGTTACAGGTTCAATTCCCGCTTCCGCCATTCTAGTCACTGCCGTTGTGTCCTTGGGCAAGACACTTTACCCCCCTGCTCCCAGTGCCACCCACACTGGTTTAAATGTAACTTAGATATTGGGTTTCACTATGTAAAGCGCTTTGAGTCACTAGAGAAAAGCGCTATATAAATATAATTCACTTCACTTCACCTGTTTTTATTAGCACACACAAATTGGCACAACCAACTCAGTGGCCTAGTGGTTAGTGTCCGGCCCGAGATCGGTAGGCCGAGTCATGTCAAAAACTATAAAAATGGGACCCATTACCTCCCTGCTTGGCATTCAGCATCAAGGGATGGAATTGGGGGTTACATCACCAAAAATGATACCCGGGCGCGGCCACCGCTGCTGCTCACTGCTCCCCTCCCCTCACCTCCTTAATATTTGCACCTGGCTCGCTGACAACAAGCTATCCATACACTTAGGTAAAACGGAATCCATCCTATTTGGGTCCCATATCAAACTTAAGAAGGTCAGTGACTTCACTATAAAAGTGGGTGACATTGTTATCACCAGGAAGGATGAGATCACCTACCTGGGTTCCATTCTAGAGGCTAATCTTTGCTGTGATAAAATGGCAACCAAGGTGATCAAAAAGGTCAACCAAAGAACGAGATTCCTCTACAGAATCTCCTCTCTGGTCAACAAAAGCACATTGAGGATTCTAGCGGGAACTCTCATTCAACCCATCTTCGATTACGCTTGCACCTCCAAAACCCTTAAATCCAGACTCCAAACATCCCAGAATAAGCTAGTCCGGTTACTTTTAGACCTCCACCCCAGATCACACCTCAATCCAACCCACTTCTCCAAAGTGGGCTGGCTCAGGGTGGAGGACAGAGTAAAACAACTTGCACTGAGCCTAGTCTATAAAGTCCGCTACACCTCCTTGATACCAAAGTACATGTCAAACTACTTCCTTAACGTAAATGACCGCCATAACCACAACACCAGGGGGAGCTCCACAAACCACGTTAAACCCAGATTTCGATCCAACAAAGGTCTTAACTCATTCTCTTTCTTTGCCACATCAATGTGGAATGCACTCCCAACAGGTATAAAAGTAAGTGCATCTCTATATTCCTTCAAAACCGCTCTAAAACAACACCTCCAGGCAACTTCGACACTTTACTAATACCCTCCTCCATTCACATCCCATCTCCCTGGACTATAAACAACTCAAATGTACTTTTAATGTATATACTTGTTCTTATGCTATGTGAACTCACTATGTTCTCTGCTGGCTGTACATATCCTACTAAATAAGACCTGCGGCATAGCTCGGTTGGTAGAGTGGCCGTGCCAGCAACTTGAGGGTTGCAGGTTCGATTCCCGCTTCTGCCATCCTAGTCACTGCCGTTGTGTCCTTGGGCAAGACACTTTACCCACCTGCTCCCAGTGCCACCCACACCGGTTTAAATGTAACTTAGATATTGGGTTTCACTATGTAAAGCGCTTTGAGTCACTAGAGAAAAGCGCTATATAAATATAATTTACTACTACTATTACACTGTTTCAGTGTCCACATTTCTCTGTCGATGCAATTGTTGATGACTGAAGTTCTGATATCAACCAAAGCTCCCCATCCCACCCCCCGGATTGTAAATAATGTAAATAATTCAATGTACATACTATGATGATTAACTTGTGTGATAACTGTATTATGTTGATAGTATATATTTGTACCAGGAATTGATTAACATGGAGCCCGACTTAAACAAGTTGAAAAACGTATTCAATCAATCAATCAATCAATGTTTATTTATATAGCCCCAAATCACAAATGTCTCAAAGGACTGCACAAATCATTACGACTACAACATCCTCGGAAGAACCCACAAAAGGGCAAGGAAAACTCACACCCAGTGGGCAGGGAGAATTCACATCCAGTGGGACGCCAGTGACAATGCTGACTATGAGAAACCTTGGAGAGGACCTCAGATGTGGGCAACCCCCCCCCCCTCTAGGGGACCGAAAGCAATGGATGTCGAGCGGGTCTAACATGATACTGTGAAAGTTCAATCCATAGTGGCTCCAAGACAGCAGTGAGAGTCCCGTCCACAGGAAACCATCTCAAGCGGATCAGCAGCGTAGAGATGTCCCCAACCGATACAGGCGAGCGGTCCATCCTGGGTCCCGACGAGCGGTCCATCCTGCGTCTCGACTCTGGACAGTCAGTACTTCATCCATGGTCATCGGACCGGACCCCCTCCACAAGGGAGGGGGGGACATAGGAGAAAGAAAAGAAGCGGCAGATCAACTGGTCTAAAAAGGAGGTCTATTTAAAGGCTAGAGTATACAGATGAGTTTTAAGATGAGTTTTAAGATGAGACTTAAATGCTTCTATTCGGGTGTTACCATTTAATGGTCAATTGTACGGAATATGTACTGAACTGTGCAATCTATTAATAAAAGTATCAATCAATCAATCACCTCCCAGGGGGTGATCAAGGGTGTTGGGTCAAATGCAGAGAATAATTTCGCCACACCTAGTTTGTGTGATACAATCATTGGTACTTTAACTTAATCAACCACGGACGTATTTCAGCTGTGCGTGTCAGCCTTCAATAATGAATACAGGCGTTTTAGAAAGAAAAGACATTTAGGCCAAATGCATTGATTGAGGGCACATCTTAACATGTATGATTAAACCTTAATAAAGCAAAAAAAATAGTTTATTCAAGTACTCGATTAATCGATCGGGATATTCGGTAGAATACTCGATTATTAAAATATTCGATAGCTGCAGCTCTAGTTCTGTGGTTCTGTGGATTGTCGGAAATGCGGGGAATCTCCACTTGGTCAACAATAAACAAGCTCATTTCTCCAGTATTTATACCCAAAGTGGAGCGTTGAACCCGTTGAACCAGCTGGTCCAATAATAGCTGTTAGTATAAGCCCTGAGGGAACTTTGGACCCTTATTCCTACCAGCCATCAGCTACTGCTCACTTCTCTTTGCGTTATTCTGATCCCTAATTTGGCACCGCGCCAGTCAGTCACGTACGTCCGTAATGTGATTAGGCCACCCACAGCCTGTTCTGTAAACCTGCTAACTGCATGTAAAGGGTCTGAAAGGGAACAAAAAGGGGCCGGTTTGTCCCCCTCGGCTCCACACCAAGGCCAGGAATCGGCAGCCACTTTTTTTTTTTAACTGAAATCCAATAACTTGCCAGATTGGTGCGAGTTCAATCCTGCCGCAGATTTCATTCGTAATCCATGGTACATTTTTTTGTCTACTTTGTACCTTTTTGTTTTTGCCTTCTTTTTGTACCCTTGTGTGCGTTATCCTTCCCATCCTTATTATTTCTGTTCTTTGTAACTGAACTACTGTGTGGAACAATTTCCCTTGTGGATCAATACAGTTTGTCTAAATCTAATCCGTTCCAAAAGGTCGGAAGGAAACAGAAGCAATATTTCCCTGAGATGATATACAAACCCTGTTTCCATATGTGTTGGGAAATTGTGTTAGAGGTAAATAAAAACAAAATACATCCATCCATCTATTTTTTACCGCTTATTCCCTTTTGGGGTCGCGGGGGGCGCTGGCGCCTATCTCAGCTACAATCGGGCGGAAGGCAGGGTACACCCTGGACAAGTCGCCATCTCATCGCAGGGCCAACACAGATAGACAGACACTAGGGCCAATTTAGTGTTGCCAATCAACCTATCCCCAGGTGCATGTCTTTGGAGGTGGGAGGAAGCCGGAGTACCCGGAGGGAACCCACGCATTCATGGGGAGAACATGCAAACTCCACACAGAAAGATCCCGAGCCTGGATTTGAACCCAGGACTGCAGGAACTTCGTATTGTGAGGCAGATGCACTAACCCCTCTTCCACCGTACAATGATTTGCAAATCCTTTTCAACCCATATTCAATTGAATGCACTACAAACACAAGATATTTGATTTTTCAAACTCATGAACTTTATTTTTTCCAAATAATAATTAACTTAAAATTTCATGATTGCAACACGTGCCCAAGTAATTGGGAAAGGGCATGTTTACCACTGTGTTACGTCACCTTTTCTTTTAACAACACTCAATAAACGTTTGGGAACTGAGGAAAGAAATTGTTGAAGCTTTGAAAGTGGAATTCTTTCCCATTCTTGTTTTATGTAGAGCTTCAGTCGTTCAACAGCTCTGTCGTATTTTACGCTTCATAATGTGCCACACATTTTCGATGGGAGACAGGTCTGGACTGCAGGCGGGCCAGGAAAGTACCCGCACTCTTTTTTTTTTATGAAGCCACGCTGTTGTAACACGTGCTGAATGTGCCTTGGCATTGCCTTGCTGAAATAAGCAGGGGCGTCCATGAAAAAGACGGGGCTTAGATGGGAGTTTATGTTGTTCCAAAACCTGTATGTACCTTTCAGCATTAATGGTGCCTTCACAGATGTGTAAGTTACCCATGCCTTGGCCACTAATGCACCCCCATACCATCACAGATGCTGGCTTTTGAACTTTGCGTCGATAACAGTCTGGATGGTTCGCTTCCCCTTTGGTCCGGATGACACAATGTTGAATATTTCCCAAAAACTATTTGAAATGTGGACTCGTTAGACCACTGAACACTTTTCCACTTTGCATCAGTCCATCTTAGATGATCTCGGGCCCAGAGAAGCCGACGGCGTTTCTGGATGTTGTTGATAAATGGCTTTCGCTTAGCATAGTAGAGCTTTAACTTGCACTTACAGATGTAGCGACAAACTGTATTTAGTGACAGTGGTTTTCTGAAGTATTCCTGAGCCCATGTGGTGATCTCCTTTAGAGATTGATGTCGGTTTTTGATACAGTGCCGTCTGAGGGATCGAAGGTCACGGTCATTCAATGTTGGTTTCCGGCCATGCCGCTAACGTGGAGTGATTTCTCCAGATTCTCTGAACCTTTTGATGATATTATGGACCGTAGATGTTTAAATCCCTAAATTTCTTGCAATTGCACTTTGAGAAATGTTGTTCTTAAACTGTTTGACTATTTGCTCACGCAGTTGTGGACAAAGGGGTGTACCTCGCCCCATCCTTTCTTGTGAAAGACTGAGCATTTTTCGGGAAGCTTTTTTTATACGGAATCATGGCACCCACCTGTTCCCAATTAGCCTGCACACCTGTGGGATGTTCCAAATAAGTGTCTGATGAGCATTCCTCAACTTTATCAGTATTTATTGCGACCTTTCCCAACCTTTTTTTCACGTGTTGCTGGCATCAAATTCTAAAGTTCATAAATATTTGCAAAAAAAAAAAAAGTTTGAGTTTGAACATCAAATATGTTGTCTTTGTAGCATAGGAAATGATGTGCAAATAATTGTTTTCAATCAATCAATTAATCAATCAACGTTTATTTATATAGCCCTAAATCACAAATGTCTGTACAAGGACTGTACAAACCACTACGACTACGACATCCTCGGAAGAATCCACATAAGGGCAAGGAAAACTCACACCCAGTGGGACGCCAGTGACAATGATGACTATGAGAAACCTTGGAGAGGACCTCAAATGTGGGCAAACCCCCCCCCCCTCTAGGGGACTGAAAGCAGTGGATGTTGTCCGTTTATATTTACATCTAACACAATTTCCCACCTCGTGTGTGTGTGTGTGTGTGTGTGTGTATATATGTATATATATATTATTTTATCTTTCCCCTTATTTCCAAAATGAAGGTACTTCTCCCTGCACAGGAAAGACAATCAGAAATATTATTACTATTTTTTTTTTTAATAAGAATCACTTTACATGTAACACAAAATGAAAACTGACTCCCCGCAAATGCAAACCTTGAGTTTCGTTCTCCCAGAGAGAAGATAATATCGACAATGTCATCAATGGCAAAGTGGTAAAGATGTGGATCGTTCCTTTTAACTTGAAATAGGCAGAAAACTTAACTCAACATGCCTGAAGACGATAAACATTTCCCCCAGCAGTTGGTTTGGCCTAAACATTAGAAGTGGAGCTTTGTGCTTTGTGTGTTTTAAGACGTAATTTGAGCTGCAGGAGGTTCTGAGGTGACTGATCATGACGAGTGAAAACATCAGGAGCCACCTTAACCTGACAAAAAAGGATGACACGGCGTTAACATTCCTGTTTTCTGACCAAAGTCTTGCTTCAAGAGCCAACATGTCTGCTCATGGTGGACAGGTTTCATGTTCCCCAGTGCCTCTAAGGTCAAACACGTCTGTTCCGGAGCGCCGGTGGACCTTTCAAACAGTTTTTTCTGGATTAATAATGGAATTTTCGGACTATTCTGTCCCGATAATGGATGTGTTTTTTTCCCTCTTTTTAAAGGGGAACATTATCAGCAGACCTATGCAAGCGTCAATATATACCTTGATGCTGCAGAAAAAAGACCATATATTTTTTAACCGATTTCCGAACTCTAAATGGGTGAATTTTGGCGAATTAAACGCCTTTCTGTTTATCGCTCTTTTTGCGATGCCGTCAGAACGTGACGTCACCGAGGTAATACAGCCGCCATTTTCATTTTCAACACATTACAAACACACGGGTCTCAGCTCTGTTATTTTCCATTTTTTCGACTATTTTTTGGAACTTTGGAGACATCATTCCTCGTTGGTGTGTTGTCGGAGGGTGTAACAACACTAACGGAGGGATTCAAGTTGCACCACTGGCCCGAAGATAGAATAGAATAGTGGGAGAATGGCCGTGCACAACCCGAGGGTCCCTGGTTCAAATCCCACCTAGTACCAACTTCGTCACGTCCGTTGTGTCCTGAGTAAGACACTTCACCCTTGCTCCTGATGGATGCTGGTTGGCGCCTTGCATGGCAGCTCCCTCCATCAGTGTGTGAATGTGTGTGTGAATGGGTAAATGTGGAAGTAATGTCAAAGCGCTTTGAGTACCTTGAAGGTAGAAAAGCGCTATACAAGTACAACCCATTTATCATTTATTTATTATTTTATTGTCATTATTGCAATGAACAGGTTCAAAGAACAACAAAATTGGAGCAGCTCCTCCTAAGGTGCATATACAATATGGTGCGAAAGTGTCTCCCGCCAGACCCCCATTGAATGTGCCAAAGTGTCTCCACATTTTACCGGCGATGACAGACGTGGCACAGAGATGTATGGATAACCTGCAGATGCATTTGCAACAATAAATTCAACGAAATCACAAAGGTCAGTTTTTTTGATGTTGACTAATGTGCTACTCAGACGGCGTGGCGCAGTGGGAGAGTGGCCGTGCGCAACCCGAGGGTCACTGGTTCAAATCCCACCTAGAACCAACCTCGTCACGTCCGTTGTGTCCTGAGCAAGACACTTCACCCTTGCTCCTGATGGGTTCTGGTTGGCGCCTTGCATGGCAGCTCCCTCCATCAGTGTGTGAATGTGTGTGTGAATGGGTAAATGTGGAAGTAGTGTCAAAGCGCTTTGAGTACCTTGAAGGTAGAAAAGCGCTATACAAGTACAACCCATTTATTTGGTTGTGGCGTGACTGCCAGCTAATCGATGCTAACATGCTATGCTAATCGATGCTAACATGCTATTTACCGGCGGTGCTAAAGCAGACATGGCACAGAGATGCATGGATAACCTGCAGATGCATTTGCAACTATATTACGTTTACTTCCACCCACATTTAATGCGAAACAGACACTTACCAATCGAAGGATTTAAGTTGCTCCAGTGTCACGAGATGCGAAAGTCCTGATCGTTTGGTCTGCACATTTTACCGGCGATGCTAATAAGGCAGCCATGCTATGGGCCACTTCATTAGGTACACCCACGCTATGGCCGAATAGCTTCAATTTCTTCTTCAATTTCGTTTTCGCTATCTGCCTCCATACTCCGACCATCTGTTTCAATACATGCGTAATCTGTTGAATTGCTTAAGCCGCTGAAATCCGAGTCTGAATCCGAGCTAATGTCGCTATATCTTGCTGTGCTAACCGCCATGTTGTTTGTATTGGCAGCCCTGTATGACATCACAGGGAAATGGACAGTGGTTTTGAAGATAGCAAAAATAAGGCACTTTAAAGCTTTATTTTAGGGATATTCCGGGACCGGTAAAATTTTGAAAAAAACTTTAAAAAAATACAACAAGCCACTGGGAACTGATTTTTATTGTTTTTAACCCTTTTGAAATTGTGATAACGTTCCTCTTTAAAGACAATAAGGCGACTGACAAAGAAGCTCCGATTGGTCCCTTGAGATACTAGATTTTTCTGTTGCATCTACGCGGTTATGTGGTAGTTGCTAGGTCCTGCCATGCGCGTAACAGCTTACTTACGGAACAAACTACAATATCGGCATACACTAATGTAAAGCATATCACCTAGGAACTCCAAAATTATTATCAGCTCAGTTTTGACCAAAATTGAGTTACTGGGTTTGGCCTTTGGACGGGAGTACTGTCCACTGGTGTGAATACTGTAGCTGTATGTACATTTGAAACTAGATACCAACATTTAATGCGAAACAAACACTTACCAATCGACGGATTCAAGTTGCTCCAGTGTCACAAGATGCGAAAGTCCTGATCGTTTGGTCCGCACAGTTTACCGGCGATGCTAACGCAGATATTCGGCCATGCTATGGCTATGAATAGCGTCAATAGCTATTCGTTCAATAGCTTCAGTTTCTTCTTCAATACTTTCATACTCCAACCATCCGTTTCAATACATGCGTAATCTGTTGAATCGCTTAAATCGCTCAAATCCGAGTCTGATTCCGAGCTAATGTCGCTATATCTTGCTGCGGTATCTGCCATTGTTTGTTTACATTGGCAGCACTGTATGACGTCACAGGGAAATGGATAGTGTCTTGGCAGAGAGCGAAAATCAAGCACTTTAAAGCTTTTTTTAGGGATATTTTGAAAAAAACTTCAAAAAATACAACAAGCCACTGGGAACTGATTTTTATTGTTTTTAACCCTTTTGAAATTGTGATAATGTTCCCCTTTTAAATGCATAGAAAACTTGCCATTGAAGGACACATTTTTCATTGTATGTCAGTTTGTAGGAGCTATAACCTGACACGGACTGGACAGCAGTCATGTTTAGACCTTTGTTCTGGCTTAATGTCAGGAACACCTTGACCTCCGACCCCTATGCTCCCATGACACACAGCCAGTGGATGCTTGTGTTTTTTGTGTCAACACGTTTGTGTTCCACTAACGTATCTTAACCCACTAGTGGCACGCCGGCCAACATTACCCTTTGCTGGTATTGTAGACAACGTTGCGTAGTTCTCATTGCCACAAAACATGGTGTCATGATACAAGCCGTTAAGACAAATGGACAGCTCTTTGCTAAGTCCCGGGGGACATTTTTTTTTAACCAATCCTGCTCAGTTTTCACAGACCTTTGCTTATCAGTCCTCTAGAGCAGTGGTTCTCAAATGGGGGCCCACGTACCCCTGGGGGTACTTGAAGGTATGCCAAGGGGTACGTGAGATTTTTTAAAAATATTCTGAAAATAGCAACAATTCAAAAATCCTTTATAAATATATTTATTGAATAACACTTCAACAAAATATGAATGTAAGTTCATCAACTGTGAAAAGAAATGCAACAATGCAATATTCAGTTTTGACAGCGAGATTTTTTTCTGGACATGTCCCATAAATATTGATGTTATAGATTTATTTCTTTGTGAAGAAATGTTTAGAATGAAGTTGATGAATCCAGATGGATCTCTATTACAATCCCCAAAGAGGGCACTTTAAGTTGATGATTACTTCTATGTGTAGAAATCTTTATTTATAATTGAACCACTTGTTTATTTTTCAACAACTTTTTAGTTGTTTTTATATCTTTTTTTACAAATAGTTCAAGAAAGACCACTACAAATGAGCAATATATTGCACTGTTATGCAATTTAATAAATCAGAAATTGATGACATAGTGCTGCATTTTACTTCTTTATCTCTTTTTTTCAACCAAAAATGCTTTGCTCGGATTAGGGGGTACTTGCATTAAAAAAATGTTCACAGGGGGTACATCTCTGAAAAAAGGTTAAGAACCACTGCTCTAGAGGACCGTTTGTGGTGGTCCGACTGAACCCTCCAAGTAAGGACGGACGATGTTAGGAGTTTGGGGAAAAATCAATTCGAATACAAATCGCGGTTCTCACGTTGTGCGGTTCAGAATCGATTCTCTCTTTTTTTTTTTTTTTTTTAAATCAAATTTTTTATTTTTTTTAATCAATCCAACAAAACAATACACGGCAATACCATAACAATGCAATCCAATTCCAAAACCAAACCTGACCCAGCAACACTCAGAACTGCAATAAACAGAACAATTGAGAGACACAAACACGACACAGAACAAACCAAAAGTAGTGAAACAAAAATGAATATTATCAACAACAGTATCAATATTAGTTATAATTTCAGCATAGCAGTGATTAAAAATCCCTCATTGACATTATCATTAGACATTTATAAAAATAATAAAAAAGAACAATAGTGTCACAGTGGCTTACACTTGCATCGCATCTCATAAGTTTGACAACACACTGTGTCCAATGTTTTCACAAAGATAAAATAAGTCATATTTTTGGTTCGTTTAAGACTTTAACAAATTTACATTATTGCACTCAGTTGATAAAACATTGTCCTTTACAATTATAAAAGCTTTTTTTTTTAAATCTAAAATCTACTACTCTGCTAGCATGTCAGCAGACTGTGTTAGATCCTGCTGAAATCCTATGTATCGAATGAATACAGAATCGTGTTGAATCGGAAAAATATCGTTTTTGAATCGGGAATCACGTTGAATCGAAAAAAATCGATATATAATCGATATCGAATCGAATTGTGGGCCACCCAAAGATTCGCAGCCCTAGGCGATATACATCGCAGCCTCTTGCAATCGCGGTATCTAGAAACCCCAAAATCAGTGAAGTTGGCACGTTGTGTAAATCGTAAATAAAAATCATTTAATCAATCGATGTTTATATATAGGAGTGGAGGAGTTCAAGTACCTAGGAGTCTTGTTCACGAGTGAGGGAAGAGTGGATCGTGAGATCGACAGGCGGATCGGTGCGGCGTCTTCAGTAATGCGGACGTTGTATCGATCCGTTGTGGTGAAGAAGGAGCTGAGCCGGAAGGCAAAGCTCTCAATTTACCGGTCGATCTACGTTCCCATCCTCACCTATGGTCATGAGCTTTGGGTCATGACCGAAAGGATAAGATCACGGGTACAAGCGGCCGAAATGAGTTTCCTCCGCCGTGTGGCGGGTCTCTCCCTTAGAGATAGGGTGAGAAGCTCTGCCATCCGGGAGGAGCTCAACGTAAAGCCGCTGCTCCTCCACATCGAGAGGAGCCAGATGAGGTGGTTCGGGCATCTGGTCAGGATGCCACCCGAACGCCTCCCTAGGGAGGTGTTTAGGGCACGTCCAACCGGTAGGAGGCCACGGGGAAGACCCAGGACACGTTGGGAAGACTATGTCTCCCGGCTGGCCTGGGAACGCCTCGGGATCCCCCGGGAAGAGCTAGACGAAGTGGCTGGGGAGAGGGAAGTCTGGGTTTCCCTGCTTAGGCTGTTGCCCCCGCGACCCGACCTCGGATAAGCGGAAGATGATGGATGGATGTTTATTTATATAGCCCTAAATCACAAGTGTCTCAAAGGGCTGCACAAGCCACAACGACATCCGCGGTACAGAGCCCACATCAGGGCAAGGAAAAAGCTCAGCCCGGTGGGAAACCTCTGAGACCGAAAGCAATGGATGTCGAGCGGGTCTAACATGATATTGTGAAAGTCCAGTCCTTAGTGGATCCAACATAACGGTGAAAGTCCAGACCATAACAGGATACAATGATTTGCTAATCCTTTTCCACTTACCGTATTTCCTTGTTTGCCGCCGGGGCGCTAATTAATTTAAAACCTCTTCTCACTCCGGCACTTACCAAAGGTATGCAGTAAAAATTTGAGTGTGATGTAAGCTTGGACCTTACATCCTACTGAATAGCTCTTAATCTTCTTCACTTTATGCGATTTCAAATTACCGGTAGTGAAATCAGCCTCCTCCGTTTTGAAAATGATGACAGGGGAAGTGTCACCCGTGACATCACCAGTTTGACCAGGCGGTAATACTAAGCATGCGCTAATTATTTTGGGAAGCGAGTTTGACCCGGCAGTAATTCAAGGCAGGCGCATACTATAAGCTCTGCCTGCGGCACTTCAAAGAAATACGGTATATTCAATTGAATAGCAGCTTAAGTTGTTCAACAGTGCGGGTCTCCTTTGTGGTATTTTAGGGTTCATATTGCGCCACACATTTTCAATGGGACCCGTACTTTTTTACTACGAAACCACCCTGTTGTAACACGTGGCTTGGCATTGTCTTGCTGATATAAGCAGGGGCGTCCATGACAACGTTGCTTGGATGACAACATATAAATTGTACTTGTATAGCGCTTTTCTACCTTCAAGGTACTCAAAGCGCTTTGACACTACTTCCACATTTACCCATTCACACACACATTCACACACTGATCAGGACACAACGGAATTGATTAGGTAGGTTTTAGGTGGGGATTGAACCAGGGACCCTCGGGTTGCGCATGGCCACTCTACCACTGCGCCACGCCGTCCCTAATGATAAATGGGTTGTACTTGTATAACGCTTTTCTACCTTCAAGGTACTCAAAGCGCTTTGACACTACTTCCACATTTACCCATTCACACACACATTCACACACTGATGGTGGGAGCTGCCATGCAAGGCGCCAACCAGCACCCATCAGGAGCAAGGGTGAGGTGTCTTACTCTGGACACAACGGACGTGATGAGGTTGGTACTAGGTGGGATTTGAACCAGGGACCCTCGGGTTGCGCACCGCCACTCTTCCACTGCGCCACGCCGTTGCGCCAAAACCTGTATGGACCATTCAGCAATAATGGTGCCTTCACAGATGTGTAAGTTACCCATGCCTTGGGCACTAATACACCCCCATACCATCACAGATGCTGGCTTTTGAACTTTGCGCCTACAACAAGCCGGATGGTTCTTTTCCTCTTTGGTCCAGAGGACACGACTGTCAAGATCCGTGGCCCGGATCATGTTTTTGTATTTTCTGTTCGTTTTGGACTCCTTTAGTTCCTGTTTGTGACACCTCTGAGTGTGTTGTTTGGTTGCCATGGCTGCGTATTGTTCTCACCTGCCTCTGGTGTTCGGGTCGCTCAGCTGTTTCTAATCAGAGGCATTATTTAAGCCTGCCTTTGCCAGTCAGTCGGCCTGGCGTCATTGTTTGCTTCATGTCTGGTTTCAAGTTTATGCTAAGTGTTTGCGTCACAGCTCATGTCACGTAAGTTTGCTTGTCTTCCAGTTCATGCTAAGTGGTAGCTTAGTTTCGAGTGCGATCAGCACATTATTCCTTTTGCTTTTTTCCTATTTTTACTACTTTGCGTTATTTTTGAGGATAAATCATGTTTTTACCTACACACTTTGTCCGGAATGGTCCGTTTGCTTTCCTGGGAGAACGACCTCGACTTAAACAAGTTGAAAAACTTATTTGGGTGTTACCATTTAGTAGTCAATTGTATGGAATATGTACTGAACTGTGCAATCTACTAATAAAAGTTTCAAACAATCAATCAAAGCTGCAGAAACGACATCCAGAGTTTCCAAAAACAATTTGAAATGTGGACTCGTCAGACCACAAAGCACTTTTTTACTTTGCATCAGTCCATCTTAGATAAGCTTGGGCCCAGCGAAGCCGGCGGTGTTTCTGGGTGTTGTTGATAAATGGCTTTTGCTTTGTATAGTAGAGTGTTAACTTGCACTTACAGATATAGCGACAAACTGTTGTTACTGACAGTGGTTTTCTGAAGTGTTCCCGAGCCCATATGGTGATATCCTTTACACACTGATCCGTAATATTATCGCTTACGTGCAATGATCTCTCCTAATTATCTGAACCTTTTGACGATATTACGGACCGTAGATGGTGAAATCCCTAAATTCCTTGCAATAGCTGGTTGAGAAATGTTGTTCTTAAACTGTTGGGCAATATGCTCACACATTTGTTCACAAAGTGGTGACCCTCGCTCCGTCCTCTTCTGTGAATGACTGAATACTTCATGGAAGCTGCTTTTCTACCCAATCATGGCACCCACTTGTTCCCCAATTAGCCTGTTCACCTGTGGGATGTTCCAAATAAGTGTTTGTTGAGCATTCCTCAACTTTCTCAGTCTTTTTTGCCACTAGTGCCAGCTTATTTGCAACACGCTGCAAGCATCAAATTCCAAATTAGCTAATATTTGCCAACAAATTACAAGTCTACCAGTTCGAACGTTAAATGTCTTGTCTTTGAAGTCTATTCAATTGAATATAAGTCGAAAAGGTTTTGCAAACCATTGTATTCTGTTTTTATTTACCATTTACACAACATGCCAACTTTACTGGTTTTGGGGTTTGTATACAGTCTTGTGGGGAAAAAATGTATTGTGGTTGACTAGGAGAGGTTGTGTTTCAGCTGTCATTGCATTTATTTTTGATATGGCACAGAATGTAGAACGTGCAGTTCAAGCCCGTTAGTCCATTGAGTTTATAACGGCCTTGAACACCTACTCCACAACACGCTGGAGGTGCCAGAGAGTGAGGACGTGGAATGATGGTTCAAATATCCTGGCCCTTTAAGAAGACCCCCCACCCCCCACCCCATGCACGTGTGTGAGATTATACATACCAGCAGGCTGATTTATCTGCTGTTATAGTCGTTTATAATGGGTAAAGGTTAACACAAGTAGACAAATAGTGTTCAAAGGTCTGTATTTTCTCCAATTGTAGCATTTACTTTCACGTGATGATCCTATGGCATAATGCAAATATGCCATAATGCTGATAAGGAGCGATTGTGCACTGTTGCAATGAAAGCATTATTGCACTATTAGACCGACTATACTTTTTTTTTTTTTTATTGTGTTCAAATGTCAAAGAGGTGTGTCCTTTTTGAGACTTTGCGATTGCCAAACCCAGAGGTGGGTAGTAATGCGCTACATTTACTCCGTTACATCTACTTCAGTAACTTTTGGGATAAATTGTACTTCTAAGAGTAGTTTTAAACCAACATACTTTTACTTTAACTTGAGTATATTTATAGAGAAGAAATGCTACTTTTACTCCGCTCCATTTATCTACAGTCAGCTGGCTACTCGCTACTGATTTTTATCGATCTGTTAATGCACGCTTTGTTTGTTTTGTCAGACAGACCTTCACAGTAGGATCCATCACATGCCTGCGTTTCACCAATCAAATGCAGTCTGGTGACGTTTGACCCCGTTTCACCAATCAAATGCAGTCATTGGTGACGTTTGACCCCGTTTCACCAATCAAATGCAGTCACTGGTGACGTTTGACCCCGTTTCACCAATCAAATGCAGTCACTGGTGACCTTTGACCCCGTTTCACCAATCAAATGCAGTCACTGGTGACGTTTGACCCCGTTTCACCAATCAAATGCAGTCACTGGTGACCTTTGACACCGTTTCACCAATCAAATGCAGTCACTGGTGACGTTTAACCCCGTTTCACCAATCAAATGCAGTCACTGGTGACGTTTGACTCCGTCTCACCAATCAAATGCAGTCACTGGTGACGTTTGACTCTGTTTCACCAATCAAATGCAGTCAGTGGTGACGTTTGACCCCGTTTCACCAATCAAATGCAGTCACTGGTGACGTTTGACCCCGTTTCACCAATCAAATGCAGTCACTGGTGACGTTTAACCCTTTTTCACCAATCAAATGCAGTCACTGGTGACGTTTGACCCCGTTTCACCAATCAAATGCAGTCACTGGTGACGTTTAACCCTTTTTCACCAATCAAATGCAGTCACTGGTGACGTTTGACTCCGTCTCACCAATCAAATGCAGTCACTGGTGACGTTTGACTCTGTTTCACCAATCAAATGCAGTCACTGGTGACGTTTGACCCCGTTTCACCAATCAAATGCAGTCACTGGTGACGTTTGACACCGTTTCACCAATCAAATGCAGTCACTGGTGACGTTTGACCCCGTCTCACCAATCAAATGCAGTCACTGGTGACGTTTGACTCCGTTTCACCAATCAAATGCAGTCACTGGTGACGTTTGACTCTGTTTCACCAATCAAATGCAGTCACTGGTGACGTTTAACCCTTTTTCACCAATCAAATGCAGTCACTGGTGACGTTTGACCCCGTTTCACCAATCAAATGCAGTCACTGGTGACGTTTAACCCTTTTTCACCAATCAAATGCAGTCACTGGTGACCTTTGACACCGTTTCACCAATCAAATGCAGTCACTGGTGACGTTTAACCCCGTTTCACCAATCAAATGCAGTCACTGGTGACGTTTGACCCCGTTTCACCAATCAAATGCAGTCACTGGTGACGTTTGACTCTGTTTCACCAATCAAATGCAGTCACTGGTGACGTTTGACCCCGTTTCACCAATCAAATGCAGTCACTGGTGACGTTTGACCCCGTTTCACCAATCAAATGCAGTCACTGGTGACGTTTGACACCGTTTCACCAATCAAATGCAGTCACTGGTGACGTTTGACCCCGTTTCACCAATCAAATGCAGTCACTGGTGACGTTTGACACCGTTTCACCAATCAAATGCAGTCACTGGTGACGTTTGACCCGTTTCAATGCAGTCAATGGTGACCTTTGATTCCGTTTCACCAATCAAATGCAGTCACTGCTGACGTTTGACCCCGTTTCACCAATCAAATGCAGTCACTGCTGACGTTTGACCCCGTTTCACCAATCAAATGCCGTCACTGCTGACGTTTGACCCCGTTTCACCAATCAAATGCAGTCACTGGTGACGTTTGACCCCGTTTCACCAATCAAATGCAGTCACTGGTGACCTTTGACCCCGTTTCACCAATCAAATGCAGTCACTGGTGACGTTTGACCCCGTTTCACCAATCAAACAGAGTCAGGCGGTCACGTGATTAACTGCACACTTTAAAAAAAAAAAAATTCAATACCTTTATTTATAAATTTCAACATTTACAAACAGTTGAAAATAATAATCAAAGTAAGTACAAAATAGTATAAAAACCGTACAAAACAGCGCCCGGAGGTTGTAAATTCAAGGTAACTAAAATCGAATGCGAAACAAATATATATAAAATAAACAAAGTGCAAAGCCATAGGCTCACTCAATCTCAGTAAATAACTTCAATTTGGAACACAGCATCATCGTTTTCACAGCTTTTTGGTTGTTAGAGGTAGAGTGTTTTAATGTAGAGTTCTAAATCTTTTTTAAAGGCACCAAAAACAGGTCGGGTATTGAGAAACTTACATTTATGAATATAAAACTTAGCCAATAGTATAATGAGGTTGCAAAGGTAAAATTCATTTTCAATTTTTTTTTCAATACAGTGTAAAACCAAACATTATTTAATATATATTATTGCTTTAGTTGCTTAAGAGATCAGAATCAGACATACTTTAGATATTCCTGGCTCTGAATTTGTTCATTGCTATTTTTATGTTTTTGTGCATTACTTGTTGCCGTCATCATTAAAAGAACAGGTTACTCATCAGTTACTCAGTACTTAAGTAGTTTTTTTCAGAACATACTTTTTACTTTTATTCAAGTAAATATTTCAGTGACTCCTCCTCACTTTTACTTGAGTAATACATCTCTAAAGTAACAGTACTCTTACTTGAGTACAATTTTCTGGCTACTCTACCCACCTCTGGCCAAACGTGACAAAAATCTATCGCCTCCCTCACTTGTTTGCTCCTCTTTTGAAGCGGCGGCTTCTCGTGACATCATGAAGGAAAGCCCTCTGTCCTGATGAAAACCGACCTTTCACAACTTTACGGAGGAGAGCGATCTTTAGATTGTGTTGTAAAAAAAAAACAAAAAACTGATCCATGTTTTTTTATTTCCATGTAAATGGAAAAATGATCCAGTTAGGACCCAGCTTCCCTTTCTAAGGCAGTCTAAAATGAGTCCAGGTGACCACAACTGAGATTCAATCAATCAATCAATCAATGTTTACTTATATAGCCCTAAATCACTAGTGTCTCAAAGGGCTGCACAAACCACCACGACATCCTCGGTAGGCCCACATAAGGGCAAGGAAAACTCACACCCAGTGGGACATCGGTGACAATGATGACTATGAGAACCTTGGAGAGGAGGAAAGCAATGGATGTCGAGCGGGTCTAACATGATACTGTGAAAGTTCAATCCATAATGGATCCAACACAGTCGCGAAAGTCCAGTCCAAAGCGGATCCAACACAGCAGCGAGAGTCCCGTTCACAGCGGAGCCAGCAGGAAACCATCCCAAGCGGAGGCGGATCAGCAGCGCAGAGATGTCCCCAGCCGATACACAGGCAAGCAGTACATGGCCACCGGATCGGACCGGACCCCCTCCACAAGGGAGAGTGGGACATAGAAGAAAAAGAAAAGAAACGGCAGATCAACTGGTCTAAAAAGGGAGTCTATTTAAAGGCTTGATTGAACAATATATTTTAAAAACAGAAGTACCGGATTTTCCGGACTATAAGACGCAACTTTTTTGTTAGTTTCTTATGCTTTACTGTTTTAGTATTTTATCTATTTTATTGGCTTTTACTGTTTTAAATATCTGCGATGAGGTGAGATTTTATTGTGTTGTCGTGGCAGCTGAACTCAGTGTGATAGCGTGTCATAATTACCCTATTTTTCGGACTATAAGTCGCAGTTTTTTTTCATAGTTTGGCCGGGGGTGCGACTTATACTCAGGAGCGACTTATGTGTGAAATTATTAACACGTTACCGTAAAATATCAAATAAAATTATTTATTTCAGTGGTCTCCAACCATTTTATTTTTTATTTTTTATTTTTATTAAATCAACATAATAAACCCAAGATACACTTACAATCAGTGCACCAACCCAAAAAACCCTCCCTCCCCAATTTACACTCATTCAAAAAAATAAATAAAATTAAAATAAATTATACTCGCTACGCTGTTGGCGTAATGTGCTAATAAAGCTCCATATGAGTACACAGTAGATTCACGTTTATCATTTGACTTTTTTCATGACAAAAACAAAAACAGGTTGCTCGCTGCAGTCAGCCATTTTTTAAAAAACTGTCCGAATCTCAATAAATACATTGATTATCAATAATTGACGTTTACTAATCGATGATATAATCATCCATGTCTGATTTACGATATATCTAAAAATCGATTATTTTCCTCACCTCTAAACATCCTCTAGGAGCCATTTTAATACCCGTATGTTGAAGCACAGTACGTCTGACTATGGTAGACGATCAGTGTGGCGTTGTAGCTTCCCAAAGTCCTACTTAAACATTTTGACAGATATTTGAGCGCCGTGTGTAATGTTCTATATCACGGGTGTCAAACTCTGGCCCGCGGGCCAAATTTGGCCCGCCGTGTAATTTCATTTGGCCCTTGAGGCAATATCAAATTAACATCAGAGCTGGCCCGCTGCTGTAACACCGCATTCACCGCTAATACTCATACTTGCCAACCCTCCCGATTTTCCCAGGAGACTCCCGAAGTTCAGTGTCCCTCCCGAATTTCATCCCAGGGAACAGTATTGAGGGTGGGCCTTAAAGGCACTGCCTTTGGCGTTCTCTACAACCTGTCGCCACGTCCGCTTTTCTTCCGTACAAACAGCGCGCCAGCCCAGTCACATAATATATGCGGCTTATACACACACACAAGTGAATGCAATGCATACTTGGTCAACAGCCATACAGGTCACACTGAGGGTGGTCGTATAAACAACTTTAACACTGT